>NW_010112410.1:4265-6471 GCF_000699245.1 Pterocles gutturalis | reverse complement strand
CGAGCTGCCTGGTGCTCCCGAGCCTGCCGCCTTGCCCGCTCCTGCTCCGCCTGCCTTCTGCTCTCCTCCTCGGCCGACTTGGACATGTTCTCAAACCGCGACCGCAGGCTGCTGGTGCCACTGGAAGCCCCTGCGGAGAGGACGCAGATCCGGCCAGCCCAACAGCCCCCTGCACCACCGCTGGTGCCCAGCAGAGACCCAGCCCTCCGCCTCTCCCAGCTCAGCCACGTCTCCTGCCCGTCAGCATGGGTTCAATCCACGCCTGACCACAGCACACGCCTGCCAGCCTGCTGCCACAGGTCCCACCAGCCCTGGGCTGGTCTCCGCTGCCTCACCTGCCTCCAGGAGTCTTGTTTTCTCGTAGGAGGAGGTGGGAGCCGCCATCGCGTCAAAGCCAGCAGCACTCTGCGAGAGGAAGGGAATGAAGTGTCCAGCTTGTTAGGGAAGGCCAGCGCTGAGCCCCCCTGCTCCGTCTGGCTGCTGGTGACAGCAAGGTCTGCTCCCAGCTGTGTCTGTCCCCATCGGCCCCACGGCCATGTCCCTGTGCGGATGGCTGGCTGCAGCCCTGCTCACGGGGTGCCTCCCTGCGCCGCGGCAGTGCCCGCTGCCCCCGGCCAGAGGCAAGGGCTGTTCCCGTGAGAGGGGCTCCGAGGGCTGGAGAGGCCACGGGGAGCCAAGCGGAGGGGCTGCAAGGTACAGACAGGGCTGGCAGGAGTGACGGCAAGCAGCCAACAGACACTCCCAGTATCTCAGCTGGTTCCAGACACCCAGCAGGGCACAGCCGGACGCCCTTAGAGAGCTGTGCACCGGCTCTGCTATTAAATCCCCCCCAAGAGAAAGCAGGTGTGTGGCTGTTCAGTCCAAAATGATTCAAAACCAGCCGAGAATGGATAAACCTGTTTTTCCTCGCATCACGGTCTCCCCAGGCTGCATTCCTCTGCCTGCCCTGGGATTTGCAGCTGTGTCCAGCTGTGCACTGCGCCGTGGGACCCCGTCCCCCCCCCGAGAAGCCTCTGCTCCTGCCGCAGCGCAAAGAGCCCCGACCAGCAGTGCAGGCTGGAATCTTACCTTGTCCACTCTGTCCTTCTGCACGCCGTAACGGCCTCCAAACCCCTTGGCATAGTCTGTATGGAAAAAATGAGGCTATTTTATAATATGTTACATTCTGTGTGCCCCTCTGACTTCCGTATCCTGTGAAATGAGTTAGCTTTGTCTGCATCTTATCGCTATGGAACTAAATAAAGAAAATACAGGGAAAATTCTCTGGGCGGTAGCTGTTAAGACCAATCCTTCATTCCCCTTGGTGAAGCACACAGGTGTGTTCAGTGCCGCACGCTGGCAAACCTGCTGCCAAGGCACTGGGGTGCGGAGCCAGTCACGCCATCCAGGTGCAATGTGGGCTTGTTCAGGGAGGTGAAGACGCTCCTGGGTCCCGCTTTGCCTCATTCCCGTGTGCTCACCTTCTGAATGCGCTCGTGACCAGGAACGTGCCTCACAGAGACAGCACAGTGTACCTGGCAGCCTGCCCTGTCCCCCCCCAACCCCAGCCTGCAGCTGCTGTGGGGCTCACAGTGTCCCAGCTGCTCCACAACGTGCCGCATGCGGTTTTCGGCAGCTGGATCTCCGTCAAGGATGGTGCCAGGTCTGTGTGCGCCCCGAGGAAACGGTGCTGCCGCCCCTGTAGCACCACCCTACCTGTTTGGGAGGCGTGGGGCTGCACCTCCTCCTGATGGTCCCAGCCAAGGGCGCTCTTGTCCTGGCGATCCCTCTGGACCCCGAACTTCCCACCAAAGCCCACAGAATAGTCTTCAGGCACCAGGATCCAGGTCACGGCAGGGAAGAGAAGAGACAATTTTTAGCGGCAGCACTAAGCTCGGGCTGCTCTCACGGGGACAGTAGTTTTCCCTGCCCAGGACTTAGAGAAAAATGTAGAGCAATGCCAGATCTCCCCACTGGTGGCTGCAGCAACAGCGCTCCCTCCTCCCTGGGACTTGTCACCTGCTGTTAGCCCCCGCGTGGGCTTCCCCTGCACCCTTCCCTTGGTGGCACTGCCCAGGAGATCCCTGTGCCAGAGGAACCTGCTGCTCCTCTTCGTTTAGCCCGCACTTTTTCCAGTGGTCAAGCACCATGCAACCGCTTTCCTCACCTGCCCCATCCCCTCGCTGCAAGCAGGGCTCCCGACAGCTCCCCACAGCTTTTGCACCAC
>NW_010112410.1:0-4214 GCF_000699245.1 Pterocles gutturalis | reverse complement strand
ACAGCCCCACGCTCCAGTCCTGGCAGCCCCCCCGCTCACCTTTCTGGGAGTCGTGCTTCTCCGCCTGGCTCCTGTAGTCGAAGCCCACTGCTGCCCGGAGCATGGGGCTGGCGAGGGGAGGGGACGGATGGAGGGCAGCACTGGGGACGAGCACCAGGGAGGAGGAGGAGCAGCAGGGATGATGGGAGACACTAGCAAAAGCCAGGGGCTTGGAGGGAACAGAGAGGACGTCAGGGAGCCCCACAAGGACCATTGGGGATGATGGGAATGGGTGTGCGGGGCAGGCGGGGGCCGCAGCAGCAGGACACAGCGCAGGCGAGAGGGCAGGGGAGGAACAGGACGTGGCACGGGCAGGGGAGGAACGGGACGTGGCACGGGCAGGTGGGGAGGCAGAGGGGGCTCAGTTACCCGAGGACACGCAGCCAAGGCAAGACGCAGGCACTGACAGCCTGGGCATCCTCCCCCCCACGCATCTCCGAGCAAGGATTGCAACCTGAGCGCTGCCAGGCTCTGAAGAGGTCTATGAGTGCATCGAGCCCTTGCAAGCACAGAGAAATGACAAACGTTTGCTGTGCAGCTTACACCGGCTGTAACGGAATCTCAGCTTCTACAAGGAAACACTGACTGGATCCTGCAGCAAAGGCTGGAACCCCCATTTCTGGAGACTTGCTCCAGCTCTCCCCAGGCTGTCTCTGGCATCCACCATGGTGGGACAGAGGCACAGCACGTCTTCCTCACGCCCCCCCTTTTCCCATCTTCCAAACTAGCAATACCTTAACTACTTCAGCGGAGTTCGGTTACTCTGTAAGGATTACCCGGTATCACTGGCTGATCAGCCTCTATCCGAGCTGCTGGAGACACGTTCCTCTCCAAGCCCTGGGGTCTGCCGGCCGCTTCCAAACCCTCCAGAAGGAGTAAATCCCAGTTACCTCTCCCTGTTCCCTGACCCTGCTCTTACAGGTCTGCGTTTCGCAGGAGTGAGCTGGGGCTTCTCCAGCAAATTCAGCCTTATCAAACCATGAAAACACTGGGTATTCAGGAACGGCTCTCTGTTTCACAGAAGCTCAGTGACTTAAGGATGAATCTGTAAGTCCTAGAAATGTCTTAAACTTTTCTTGATTAAACTGTTATTTACCCCTTAGGCCATTATGAAATTGACCTTTTAGGATGCTGTTTTCAGCAAATATAGATTTTATATATTATGACTGTACCTTGATGCTGGAATTTCCAGCAGGGACACATTTCTATGAAAAACAATCCAAACACCTTTCCCTATTTCTAACACTTTCATTTTGTCCTGAGCAGTGTCTGTGAGTTTACACAGCCTGATGGATCTCTGTGTCTATGATCCAGTATACAATCTCTCATACAGGAATATGTTAATGCAGCATGACTGCACATGATTCAGTAATTTAAGACCAACCAAGAATGCCTCAAAACTTCTTCCTTCTTTTATCTCTTAAACAAATATGATTCAGTTCTTCTTTTCTTGGCAATGCAGTAGTCCTCACATTTATCTGAAGCAGTAACAGACCTTGCCCTCTCATCTTCTCTTGGTTGCAGAATATTTAAAATATCTTCAGTTCTTGCCACGTTCTTAATGAATATAGCCGCTTGTATGTACATGTCAAAGTTTGGCTGAATTCTCTCCAGAATTCTGCAAAAGTTTGGGTGCTGTGTAGGCTCTTGTTTCCACAGCCATTGTTGTGCCTTTTCTTACACGCGGCTTTTTCAGAAATCACTTCTCCTGTCCTGCAGTGCCTGGGGTCCCTCCGGAGCCATTGCTCAGCAGGACCTTCAGCGGAACAGGAGCATCGGCTGTCCATTGGGGGTGCGTGAGGGTCCTCTGCTCAGCCACGATGGGGTTCCGCCTGAGCAAAACCCAGAGACGAGCGGAATGTACAACAGAGGGATGGCAACAGGACAGCAGGGGACGGGGCCGCCAGGACAACTGATGGGGAACGGGACCCTGACACAGGGACAGGAGAGGGACAACAGAGGAGGCTGTGCCACAGCAGACAGCAGGGGACACAGGGCGCAGGAAAGACGCTGGGCAGAGGGGCCACGCGTGCCCATGGACTTGCCTTTCTGGGACGAGTGCTTCTCCACCTCACCCTTGTACTCAAAACCCAACGCTGACTGCAACGAGAAGGGAACGTCGGTCACCCACGGGCCACGGGGTCCCAGCCACCCTCTCCCCCGCTCCCTGTCCTGTGCTGTCCCACTCCTCGGTGGGCACAGCCTCCTCAGCCCCTCACACCACCCCGTGTCCATGGGGCAGCACACCCAGGATGGGCCCTTGCAGGAACCCCTGCACCCCAGGACAGAGGGACACAATCCCGACCCCGCACCCCGTCAGCGGGGAAGGCGGCTGGGCAGCGTCTGAGCCACCCTCTCCCCCGCTCCCTGTCCTGTGCTGTCCCACTCCTCGGTGGGCACAGCCTCCTCAGCCCCTCACACCACCCCGTGTCCATGGGGCAGCACACCCAGGATGGGCCCTTGCAGGAACCCCTGCACCCCAGGACAGAGGGACACAATCCCGACCCCGCACCCCGTCAGCGGGGAAGGCGGCTGGGCAGCGTCTGACCCCAGGACGTGTGCGGGAGGGACGATGGCATCCTGCTGTCCCCATCCAGACCTGCTACAGCCAGACACTGCGCATGGCACAGCTGGGAGGTTTGGAGACGCAAAACAGAACAGCCCCCAAAACAAACCTGGTGCTGCTGGATGGGACAGGGCAAGCACGTCACTGCACACCAGAGAGTTAACCTGCACAAGTCCCTGCACTTTGTCATCGGTCATTGTCCCGCATGTTTCAGCAGAGGTGGAGACCTCAGTGCATGGCACACCCAGACCAGCAACCCCCAGCGCCGTGAAACTGCGGCGCAATCCTGAACACAGCGCCGCGGCTCAGGGGTAGCGCTCAGCACAGCCGTGAGTGCACATTCCAGCCACCCCGCCCCATGCACCTTGTCAGCTCGGTCCCGCTGGACCCCGTACTTCCCCCCAAAGCCCTGGGCTGCGTCCGTCTGCGAGGAGTGCTTCCCAACGTCGGCAACGTACTCGTGGCCCACGGCGCACTGAGAAGAGAGACAGCGTGAGATGAGCAGACTGGCAGGGTGGACACGGGCACGGGCACCGCGCAGCAGCTCTGCCCCGCTGCTGGGATGTTGCAGCCACAGGGCAACAGGTCCAAACCGACCGTGCTGGCGGTGGCAATGCCTTCCGCACAGCCCCAGCCTTCGCCAGCACCAGCTCTGCTGGGGGACCTGCGATGCAGCTCCGAGGGCAGCCGTCCTGCACAGCTGGCCCCAGTGCCAGCTCGTCACGCAAACCCTGGGATGCGGAATACCTGCTGCTCCCGAACACCAGTGGAGCGGAGCGGTGGATGCATGGGGAAACTGAGGAGAACAGCGCGGATAGGCATGGGATAGGCATGCACAACTGAAAACCCCCAGGCAGCAGGACTGGCACCTGCTCCCTGTTTTCTGAGAGAGCAGAGCTGGCTGGGATCACCCTTCACGCCTGCGGGTCCCTGCAGGAGGTGGTGCTGCCAGGAACCGCACACACTCCTCCGGAGAAAGGCTGAACATTGGCGACATCCTGGTGAGACTGGACAAAAGCTGAGGAGCTGCTCAACAAAAAGCATCCTCACTCTGCCCTGGCAGAAGGGTCTGAGCTCGGCTGCTCCGTTCTGGTCTCCTGGAAATGTTTAGTTTTCCCCCTGCCCTCCCGGTGTCATGCACACCCACAGTGACCCTATCTATTGAATACTACTGCAGCCTCATAACCTCACTTCTGAAAAAAAAAGAAGTATTAAATGCTGAAAGGTATAGGAAGAAGTATGATGATGATGATCAGAAAACAGATGTGAGAACAGACTGTGAACTAGGGCTTCATGCTGGGGAGATACGACAGAGGTCTGCAACGGAGGATGTGAGGAAGGAGTTAATATTCATCAGTTCTCCAAGCACAAGCAGGGAGGCATCTGATTCATTGTTATGCAGCAGGTTTGAAACAAGCTACAGAAAGTCCTTCTTCACAGCTAAGGGGAGTGTTGCAAGGAAGTTGTAGAGACAAATTATACAAATGGGTTCAGACAGACCCTGGAGACAGATTATGGGCTAGCTAGACATGTAAATCTGCGCGGCCACACCAGCTCTCCATTCCCTCCCTTCAGGGTCAGGCCAGACAGCTGGGATGCTCTTTATTTA
>NW_010112409.1:358-588 GCF_000699245.1 Pterocles gutturalis | reverse complement strand
AAATAAAAAGTAAATAAAGAAAAATACCACAAAACATCGCTTTCCTCGTTGAACACTCTCCTGTCCATTTGGGCAGAGCTCAAAGCACAAACCGGGGATTTAAAGAAAGGAAATGTCGAATTTTACCCTGAGAAAAAAAGTTGCAGTTTGATACTGTATTTTGAAGAATGAATCAGATTTTTAATGGCAGCAATCCAGCACAATGGGGAATTTTAAGACCCTTTTTAAAA
>NW_010112409.1:0-220 GCF_000699245.1 Pterocles gutturalis | reverse complement strand
AAAAAAAAAAAAAAAAAAAAGAACACTTGCAAAAGAGGAGATAAGGGCTTGATTTTATTATTACTATTATGTATATACTCGATAATGTCCCAGACAAATCCCTGCGGTATTTCGACTTTGTTATGCAGCTTCATCACTTGTAATTTACGGGCACACCTGGAGCGGGGACTATCAAGAGCATTTTGGACATTTGCGGGCGATAAGAGGCATCAGAGCCGCA
>NW_010112408.1:57547-59377 GCF_000699245.1 Pterocles gutturalis | reverse complement strand
GTTGGACTTGGTGATCCTTGAGGTCTTGGACAACCTTCATGTTTCTATATTTCCTAGTTAATTACAGTACTGTCACAGGACAAAAGCCTGCACAGCCACTATTTGGATGTTTACAAATTAAAAGTTTGCAAAACTTCCACCCTTTGATTCTGCCCCCCAGCTCCACGTTATTGATCTCTCTTTGGAATCCCCACTTCCCAAGGCACAGGAACACGCTGGACCCCTTCTGCTCTTTACAGCATTATAGAACGGCCCCTGCAGCACCTTAGAGTGAAATCATCTCTGCACATTTAACCCCTTGGGTGACCTGTGTTAGGAAAAACATTCCCTGCCTATTATACCTGCACCATAAAGCTTTTCAGAGCAAATTCTTTCAGAAACAAACCTGAAATCATACACCCTGGAGTTCCCACAGAGCTCAGAACCCTCAACTAATAACATACAGGTCGAGGGCCCTGGAGAGTGCTCGTTAAATCTCCTCTGCAGCTTCACAAAGCCTCTATTGATCCAACGGTGAATGCGCTTTAATTGCCTGCAGACTTAGGGACATGGATAACCAGCAGAGCCTTCATTGTGCAGACCAGAACAAAGTCACAATTGAAAAAAAAACACAACCCCACTTTAGCACTGAATTACATTCCTTTGGAATTAACAACAACAACAAAAAAATCAGTGAAGGGCACCATTAGTTTTTACTACAAGTGCTTTCTTGATTTTCTAACTTTTTCTTTCTCCGTATTTAAAGATCAAATCACTGTTGCTCGACTCCAAGGTACAAATTCCTTCAGTCTTTCAAACAGCCACAGGAAGAAAACTGGGATCCCTACATGTAGCAAAGCTGAGCCAGAGGTTAAGAGACCGAGTTCTCCTTTTTACCCGACTTAGTGGCTCCTGCACCCTTGCAGCTGGAAATGCAGGACCAGAAGGACTATTTCTTTCCCGAACGGTAGGCACGTCCCCACTAGTCACCTCACCAATCATCCCAAGCCATTTATTAATGGTTGCCACCAGGATAACTGCTTCACTAGACAATAACCAGCTCTCTGATCTGCCTCTGCAAGACTGTGTCCTGCCCCACGTTGCTGTCAGGTGCAATAAACCACCGTGCATCCATTCCCTTCCACTCGCAGCGTTTCAAGCAGCCCCTTCTCCACAGGCAAGGACCGGCTTGACCCAACTGCTGGCCATCAGCTCTCCTCTGGTTTCCAAAATCCAAAATCCTACCCAGGGATGTGGAAAGGTTAACTGCCTGGCAGCGTGCTTAACCACCTCGAGCTCTTCCCATCCAAGAGTGGTTCTGGAGCACCAGCACCTTGGGTGAAGAGGGGCTGGTATCTCCTGGCACTGGACAGGACCCCAGTTCGCCAGGGCAAGCCCAGTTCAGGTATCGCGCATGCCTCCCAAAGGCAGTTGCTTCCCCAAACTGCTCTGACCTAACACGTCTCTTTTCAGCTGAAGGGCGCTCCTTTTCACAAGCGTAATTCCCCCCGCGCTCCTCCTGAAGGATCAGGGGTGACCTGGGCAGACATCCATTACAAACCAGATACACACGGCAAATAAAAATGAGTTTCAATCAATGCTAGTCCAAGGCAAGGCTAATACCCTGCCACAGAAACATTAGAATGATAGAATCATCAAATCATGAAGGTTGGCCAAGACCTCAAGGATCATCAAGTCCAACCGTCACCCCAACCCCACCCAACCCACTGACCCATGTCCCCCAGCCCCACATCCACACGGTTCCTGACCCCCTCCAGGGATGGTGACTCCCCCACTGCCCTGGGCAGCCTGTTCCAATGCCTCAGCACTCTTGCAGGGAAGAAATTTTTT
>NW_010112408.1:53854-57314 GCF_000699245.1 Pterocles gutturalis | reverse complement strand
CCTCCGTTGCCCTTCTCTGGCCCTGCTCCAGCCTCTCAATGTTACATCCTCCCAGCCCACGTGTGGGTACCTCCATCGTCTCACCTTCTTGCAAAGTATCGTGTGTTTCTCACTAGACAATTTAGAGAATATCGCAATACCACCTAGTGACGCTCCGTGCTCTTCCAAGCGACCTTCTTGCAAAGTATCGTGTGTTTCTCAATAGACAATTTAGAGAATATCGGAATACCAACTAGTGATGCTCCGTGCTCTTCCAAGCAGGAGCTGCCCAGGAAGACCTGGTTTACACCGTCACTGCCGCCCTGCAGTTTTCACCTCCCTTCCAATTCTGAGTCTGAGAGTTACTAGGGCAAAAGGTCATGAGTGGTTTTTCCTCTTCTGGGAGCATTTCAGAAAATGAACAAAGACTTATTTTACTTCCCATGCTGGCTTCTCTCCGAGTCGCTCTCTTTTTGCGCTGAAGGACTCGGCAGCAGCGCTCCAGCCAGCGGAGCAGGACGGACTGCCTGCCTGGAAATGCTGCCTCGTCAATTATTCCCTCTATTGCCCATTCTCCCTCCTGACAACGCTTGGTGTGCAACCCGCATGCATATTAAAAAAGCAGCATTTTAATACTCTCTCCCTCTTTCAGTTCCTCAGGCTCCTGACACAAGGAATAAATCCCTTTTTAAGAGCTTCCCAACTCTACCAGCCATTGCTTGCTAATTCTTCTCCAAGCAGCAGGAAAACCGCTGCAGCAGACCCTCCCCAGGCATTAACGGGTGCAGATGAAAGGAACTCACACCGTGTTCGTACCACTAAAGCCTGATGGGGGGCAACCTCGCCTATGAAATTGGTGACAGTATGCTGAGACTAATAGCCGATGAAGAAGTAGTAATTTTTTTTTTCTTGTCTTAGCACTACTGGAAGCTGAGGATGCTCAGTTCCCATTGCATTTGTGGTTCTCTGCCTTAATTATTGCTGTTGTAAGATTTTTTTTTTTATGTTTAGCAGAGTTCTTGGTGTCTTCAACTATCAAAGGTCCACCAACATCATCAGCAGAATGAAACTCTCATCATTAATTATCTGCCACCCAATGAAGATATTCTGGTCTGTCATAAAAGGTAGAAAGTGTGCAGCCACGCAATAACACCTGCAGTAATTTAACTTGCTAACTTCCAGACTAGGACTGTAGGCTACATCAATCTTTATTTTCTGCCTTAGTGTATGTTTTGTAAATCCAGGCAGGTTAAAAAAATTCTAGTATTAAAAGCTCAGAGAAAGGAAACCAATCACGGCAACAAGAATTCAGACTTTGGCGGTATGTGAAAATAGACCATTCCTGTACAGTGAAGTCACACCTAAACGTGTCCAATTGTTTCTGAAGCCCTTGTTGTCATCACTGATGGCTTTATTCAGTCCCTGGGTACTTTTGGCCTCTGCTAGCGTTCTGCACAGAGACCTCTGCAGCGGAGAACAAAGGCACCACATGCACCTGCAGAGGAGCCAGCCCAGCCTGGCAGACGATGCCTTTCTGCGGCACGGGAAAGCTGAGAACGCCTGGCCGACAGCAAGAGCATTGTCACATCCATGCAAACAGCCCTGCTGCAAGGAGTTAGTGCCAACTGGGGGGCAGGATCCGGCTGTCTCCTGGGGGTACACAGCACCAGCAGCGAGTCAGATCTGTGATGGCGACCGCAGGACAAAGGCCAAGAAAGAATATCAGCAGAAGGTGGGGGGAAGGGGTGTCTTGCCCCCAGAAAGGGCCTCTGTCTAGTTTGAGACAAGCAACTGAGACAGATAGCAGCAATTCCAATAACTAAACATTATTTATAACCAAAATACCTCCTCCACACTCCAAACTGGAGGACCCAGTTGCTAACCAGACACCTGGGATACATCCCCAAGCCTCCTGAAGAAGCTTCAAGAGTAGCCTCCTCCTGAGATCTCCGCCAGGCAGTCAGAGCTGATTCGAGGGCTGGAGAGAGGAAGGGTTTTAAATCCACGCTGGATTCTCTAGAGAAGAGATTACCTTGTCCGAAAGAACACAGGGGACCAAGCCCAGCGTCCCTCTGGGCCAGCGTGGTGCCACAGCCTGCAGGACATCTCTTTAGAGGCGATGTCCTGCCCCTACGCGCGCCTGGTCTTTGCAGGCTTCAGGCTTCAGGGCTGCCTTTAGCGCCTTCTGCCAGCAGCAGAGGTCACCTGGGTGTCCCCGCGTGGTTCTGCTCTGTTCTGCTCAGGTAATGCAGTAACAACGCAGCCTCCTTGCCCTCTGTATGGAAGAAGAGATTCCTTCCCCCGTGGGGAACTTTGAAATGAAAGAAAAACATTCTTTTAAAAGGTACAGATATTGAAAAGCCAACTTCAGAGAAATAAATTAGTAACTCTCCGAGACAAGCAAGCCAAGAGACAAATTCATCAAATACTTCCAGCCAGCTGAGCTTTGTCATACTGGAGGATGCTGGCATCCTACCCCCCAGCTAAGCATATAAACAGCACGCTGTCTCCAAACCTTAAGAACGTCTCATCCCAGCCATCCCCCTGTTCTGTGGGGGTAGCTGCCAGCGGTCACACAGCCCGGGCCAAACACCACCTAAGTTACACTCAGGACAGTGCGGTCTGAGCTCAGCTGGGTAAGACGCAAGTTAGTGGGGGAGCAGGATTAAACTTCTGTCTGCAGCCCCTGATTTACAGCGTTACCCTCTCGCTTCTGAGACAAACCCAGGCGCTGTTCGCGGCTTTGCCGGAAGCCAGTCGGTAATCCCCAGTCTGGGGTGTGCAGTCAGCAAAACCTTTGAATGAAAAATAGCACCGGCCGTCCTCGGAGAGGGCACAAGCAAGCCCGGTATGTACATGCAGCATCGTTCTGCCCTAAGCTAGAGGGTTTCATCTGCATTCCACGATTTAATAAAACAAATGCCTTCCCCAACCACAACAGCTCCTGTGTCTGGTCCATTTTTGACAGATAAATGGAAATCACTGCGTTCTTCCAACAAGCAAAACCCCTTTCTGTCCACAGAGCTCCTCACTGCTCCTTCCAGGCACCCTGCGAGGGCGAGCAGGACACAGCCCTCCCAACTTCTTCCCCTGCCTTTCCTTTCTGCCCTGGTGAGTACACGCTCTCAGACTTCTTGAGGGCACCAGGTTTGTCCAGCCAGGTTTCCAGTTAGACTTTGGAGGCACCAAAACCAGCCGACAAGCCCAGATGGTGACAACGCACAACAAAAGCACGGTTCCTGAGGAGCGAACACGAAGGTGGGGGAGAGGCTCACATTCACCAGAACAAAAAAATTCTCCTCTACTGACCGGGCTCTGTTTTCTTTCCTTCACTCTTCTTTGAGGTAAAGGCCCCCCTCTGAAAACGGAGCAATTCCACAGCGAGTCTCCATCTCCAGAAAATGACACCTTTAACTCAAGGCCTCTGTGTGAGATCGGGGAGCCAAGCCTGGGATCGGGGAGCCGAGCTTCGCCCTGGCGG
>NW_010112408.1:32299-53573 GCF_000699245.1 Pterocles gutturalis | reverse complement strand
GGCTGGCCCCTGGGTGGGATCGGGGAGCCAAGCCTGGGATCGGGGAGCCAAGCTTCACCCTGGCTGGGATCGGGGAGCCGAGCTTCGCTCTGATGCTTCTTTAGGCATCAGACAGACCTTGCTTTTGGAGTTTCATTTGCTGGCTAATGTGCCTGGGCAAATTCCAGACTGAGACTGACCACAAGGGATTTAAAAGGGCCTCCCCATGTATAATCAACTCTCTCGCCTCTAAAAACTCATTTTGAAAATCCTGAGGAAGAAAAACAAAATGAAATGCCCAAAGACTTCCTATGGACTGTTTCATACCTCAGGCTCAAAAGTAACTGGGCCAACCGAGAAGAATTTTGATTCTTTTTTAAATGGAGATTTTGCTCCACCTGATCCAGATGAGATCACTTTTATGTGTCTGCAAGTTTTCCCAAAATGAACTTTAAAGTGGAAATGGTGACAGATCCTCTGCAACAAAAGCATCTTTACAAGCCTCTCCCACACCTTCTTCTCTTTTCTTTTGTTAAGTGAAAAATCAATTACCTTTCAACAGAAAGAAGAAAATTGCAGTGAAGTACCAGGAAAGCCTGCAGACTCACTTTAAAAAACAAAATTTAAACACTTCGGGCAATTTTATTTTGGGAACTTAAACCAGCAATTCCTTGAGTGGCCACGGAAAAGAAGGTACAGAAGCACAGACAGTCGTGCCTGTACTCTGCTACTGGAAAGCACGACAACTGAGCAAAAGGCAGAATACAACAGAACCCAGGCAGTTTAATTTCCCACCCCTTGCCTTTTTATTTATTTATTTATTTATTTATTTATTTTTTTTCTGCAAACCTTAAAGCCTGTTTCATTTCAGGAAGCAGAAAACTCGAGAAAAGAAGAAGTCCCAGAGTACCCAGATTTGCAAGCACAGGTAGAAGCTCTGAGGCTGCTTCAGCTGGACGCGTGACTCCTTCAAACGAAACCCAAAACCCCACCCAGTGTTCAGACAGTGAGGTCTAACTTGGCGTTGACAGATGTGACAGGTCATATCACTTAATGCTGGAGAGGAGGATGTGTTTAAGTGTCTGGCAGACTAAGGAGGAGATTAAATCACTCATTACATATTGCCTTCATTCCTAACCTTCCCTCATTGTCTCCCTCTTGAAATGCTATAGCAGATTTTACACTTCAAAGGGAAAAAATGCAAATAATTCCTTCAGTTAGGCTACATGGGCTCAAGCAAAAGCTCTGCCTGTTTCCAGAGAGGTGTGTGCATTACCGCAGTCAGAGACACAAACCAGGGACATTTCCTAAAGGGGACAAGCGCTCAGAACGCTTTCTGCCACGCATTCAGAAGGCGAGTATGAAGGCAGCAGAGTCTGCAAAAAGCACTTTTAACTGGCAACCTCACAAAAATGACTGCATTGGGCAAGGCAAAAAAATCCCAGGATCCCATTTTCAGCAGCTGGCACTCGGTGTCAGAAAACACAAAGTGAGCACGGGAGGACCAAGCGCTCTGCCCTCCCCACTCCTTGCTGAGCTACAGCCCTGCAGCCCTGGAAAGGGCAAAAGCTTTGATCGCTCGTTTCTTTGCAAAGAGTGACCTAAGATGAAAAATGTTTTCTTTCTTCTAGAGCTTTCACTGCTCAATAAAACTGACATTTACTTAGCTGCCTCATTCCTAGGGGTCTTTAGATATTAAATAAAGGTCAGGACTTCTGTTGGTATAAAATAGCTTTGCTCTATTAACCTACAAGAAACCGGCCCAATTTCTTCAGCATGAAAATCTACACTAAAATTTTTGCTAGCTAGGGTGACAAAAAAGCTTCTTAGCTAGCTCAGTGTCTAGGCTCTATCTGTCCTGATCTTCAAACACCGACATTCGTAACTAAAGAGTCAAAGTCCAATTGACTTTTCTGACTGTTCATTTTTTGTCTTTAACTTGCTGGAAATTGAGCTGTCTACTTCAACTATGTTCTGAATTTTCTTCCCTGGATTACCATTAGATAGTCCTTGAAACTGGGTAGCTCGTAGAACAGGACAGGTATTGTTTCTGGGGAAAATGAGATATTTGCAGATTATTTACACGTTGCATTAGGAAGGTTTTGTTGTGGAGCTACACAAGAAAATAAATGGTGAAGCTTGTCAGTCTTCCAAGCCGCTTGCTTTGCTCCTTCTTCCATTAATCAGCCATTTCTAGAGAGCAACGAGTTTGGTGCTCAAGCCATTTGTATCAAAGCGAGCACGGGGCTGCCGTGCCAAATCACCGCCGATTGCCACGTGGGACGCTTTTGGAAGAGGACACTCCTGAGCTCTTTCCAAACCTGATCATTTCAGAAAGATAGCACAGAGGAAACCCAAAGCACCGATTGCTAGTTTGCAACCTTTTCTTCCCTGCTTCCTACCGTCATTCATTCCACAGCTTTCTGACTGTCCCACTTGGGCTGCAGATCTCCAAACAGACCCAACTGTCAGGTCTGAAGGCAATTAAACAAATCGTTTGGTGCGCATCTGGTACACGGGCATTTCCAAGACTGAATCCCTTATCACCTTAAAGAGAGGACTGCAGCCTCGGTAAACAGTTTCATCTTTAAAAAGAGCTTGAAAAAAATAAATGCTACTACAAAATGCCTGTTTACCCAGAAGAAACCCCCCCAATTAGTGAAGCCTGTGATCTAATTTTCAAAGCAGCCACTGAACGTCGCTGCGCCTAGGTTTGGATGGAGGATCTGGATTTGAACGCTGGCTGCTCAGCTGCACAGCAAATCCAGTTTCCCAGTCTGGAGGCAGCAGAGCAGTAGGTGCTGCTGTGAAACACAGGCAGTTTTGAAAGTTTCCTTACAGCTATTAAAACAACAGAGAAGGAACAGATATTTCATCTCCTACAACCTAGAAATAATAATTCTATACCTGGAAGAAAGCACATCAGGAAGGAATAGTTTTTCTCTAAGAATTCTTTCCCAGGTCTTGCTTCATACAAACAAAACATAGGAAAATATTCTGGTAATTTGCTGACAACATGAAAGTACGTTTCTGCCAGTGAGCAAAGAGAACTTAAACCAGAAAGTTAACTAATAAAATAAATTCCCTTCTTTTAAGGCATAAGGAAGCCCTGTAAGTTCTGGAATACAGCCCCTCACGTAAGCTCTGCAAACTGTCTCTCCGTACAGTCTTGTCGTTGTTGAACAAGTGTCAAGATCAAGTGACACAAAAGACTTTTCTCATCTTGTGCATCAGCCTCTGTGTATGCAGAAGCAGCATCTTCAGCAACACCACGAGTTATAAACAGTTTTACCATCCTTTGCCCGATCCCACCAGAGACTGCGTGCAGCAAGTCACTACTGGCAATGAAGGATGCCAGCTATAAGCCAACTACTTCAGAGGAGAATCTCCCACTTTCTGGGCAACCATCCAGGTTTCCAGACCAAGGGTACGAGCACAGCCACCACATGCCTTTCCCAATTAGCAGCACCACTGCTGCAGAGGAAGCGCTAGCTAACGAAGCCAGCGGACCTGCTTCTTGTTCGCTGTGCAGACACAGCCACCTCCAGACACTGTCCCCCAGTCCTGTTCCGCATCCTACAGCACGCGCCGAGTCGGAGGTGTTTGCTGAGGACTCAAGAGCTTTCCCACATTATGGAACATACGACACCCAAAGAGTCGTGTTACCACACTCACAAACTCACCTTTAAAGAGGGAAACAGGTCTTACTCAACTTGGAAGCCCTAATACCATTGTAGCAAACACCTGTTGATAAGTACCACCATCCTACGGAATCATTTCATGGATCAACACTTACACAGTGTGTGCTGGAGATGATGACGGAGCTCGAGATGAAGCTCAGCCCATCGTTCATACTGACTTGGAGAGCTGCTTCCCTGAAAAAAAAAAAAAAAAAAAAAAAAAACCACAAGAAACAAGTCAGGCCAGCTTGTCCACAATTTTCCAGTAGATAATAGCCTCTGGAAGCCGGGCTCCTGATGCACAGAGAAGCCCTTTGTACAAGTTAATTCATGCTGCTGGTGCTCCGTCCCCTGTGTGCCAATGCACAAGTGGCACTGAACCCGACAAGCAGAGGAGACAATGTCGGCATTAGCGGTGTATAACAGAACACCGTCAGACCCCACAGACTCATCTTCCCACAGGCAAAGAAAATATTTGAGTATGTAGAAAAAAACGTACATGCCAACTTCTCGTAGCACAGGTGCTGGGCAGAGTAAGTAGGTATCTTCCACTACAAAAGGCTTCTCGTCTGGAAAAAAAGAAATATTGGGATTTATTACCAGGTCGGTAATACAGGCCTTAGAGATCAAGCTTAAATAACAGATTACAGAGAAAATAGCTGGGTCAAGAAAATTGTGTATTATGGAAAATTTTGCACTTCAAGTCAGACCCATCTGAAGGTAAATTAAGCCTTCCAACCTAAATTACACTATGGCTTTAAAAGCAGAGAGAAAAATTATCAACAGGCAATTGCCTGGGAAACAGGAACTTTAGTTAATACTCTTCTTCAATAGACTTAAATCAGAATCTTACACCAGCTGGGGTGCCCAGAGAGACGGGGATCTCAGGAAACCTCCCAGCCCGTTTGCCAGCTGACTAGAGATTGGCCAGGGTGTCAGAAAACCAGGCAGACAGGCTGGGTGCTTTTTTGGTTTTGGACTGGAAGCCACGCATTCCCGCAGAAGGGATTGATTCTGATGAATCAGCGTTTTCCAGAAGCACGTCACTGCATCAGAACGCTTTCTTCCAGCTGTACTTATAACCAGCTCCAGGGCCTTCTACAGAGATGCTTATAGACCTGAAATGAGCTCTTGCCAAATATCACCAGATTTCACCAGGTAATTAAACCTGGTAATTTAGATTACCTAAAATTTTCCAGTTAAAATTGGCATTTTCTTTGAAAGCCCTCTGCTGACAGACTCCTTCCCTTTCTCCTCTCAAACCTGTAGGCTTCAATCCAAACCTTGAATCTTATCTCTGTGTACTGCGGGGTGGAAGAGACCTTCCTTCTCTGGGGGCGTGTTGGAAGAGGAGCACAATTCATCACCACCCCGCTCTGCTTTGCCGCCAGAAACACACCCAAACCTGGGCTCTGACCACCTGAAGTCTCCTCACCACCGCCCCGCGCACGGCGCTTCCCAGGGACACAACCCCGGCAGTGGGGAAGCGAGCTCACAGCGTTCAGTGCATCACTGGGAGCACGAGGGAACGGAAAGGAGCAAGGATAAAAGCTGAACCAGATTGTTCAGCAACCTACCGAAGAGCTGAGCTCTTCTGTCCGGTCTTTTGTTTTTGAGGAACCTTGTGCAAGTTACGATTCCACTCTAGGTGCCGTTCCTCTAACGGCATTTCTGCACGAGCTGTGAGCCTTGTTCACTCTTCGCTTGGCTGCCGAGATAAATTTGTTCACAAGGATGGTGCCTAACGATTGGGGCAACAGCAGCAGAGCATGACCGATCCCAGCCCCGTTCTCGGTGGGTAGCTGGGCAGGGTTCACGCAGAAGCAGGGTCACATTTTACTGCAGAGGATGAGGCATAAAGAGATGCCCATGGCAAGAGTTTGTCCCCTTGTGCAGAAGCAGGACTCACCGAGTCAATCATCCTTTCCCAGACATTCCTAAAAGAGGTTTCCACTGAACACAAAAATCTAGAAAGCAGTCATATTGCTCTAGTAATTCCTATCGCACATTCTAATCCCTACTTCGTAGCAGCGCATTTCTTTGCTTTGGCAGCAATATAAAGGATTATTTCCTCAGGCAGGTTAGGAAATGTTTATTTTTTACACTCCATTAAAAAAAATGAAATGATAATTAACAGTTGTAGCCTTCCCTGAAGTTTTCCTTACGTTTCCAGCTTCCAGCAAATCCCATGCCTACATATACACACTTACAATTTTGGGGTTACCCACAGCAGTTATTTTCTTAAGGACTCTGACACAGGCAAACAGCTGAAGGTGAAGCACTTCAGCCAGCTGTACGGCTTTGCAGACAGGCTTCGCTTCTGCATCACGGCTCACCTACTGAGAGTGGTCTGGAGCTTCTGCGATCCCTCTAGATCCCTGCTCTCGGCCTGGAACACTCCAGATCATCGCTCGTTTCCCACAGCCTCAGTGCGGGAACACCCGGGAGCATTTCCACCCCGCTAAACATCAGGAGCAGATGTATTTAGCCCAGTTATTCCTTTGCTAGCCCCATGCTACCCAGATCACTTCCTCACTAAAGGAGAGGCGGGCAGACAGCAGGCATTTAAAGCATGGGATGTGGTGAGAGGAGACACATCCAGCGCGGGCGCGGGGTTTCTGATGAGCTTGCATCAATACAGGCGCCTGGTTTTGCAGCGGCGTTACCGACTCAAAGCAGCGGCTATTCCCACTCTGCACCAGCCCAGCGGCAGTGACGCCGGCCCGACAGCTCTGTTCTCACCCTGATTGCTGAAGACATCCTTACCTTCCGTAAATCTATGACATTCTCTCAGTGCACACGTGCTGGAAGAATGAATACCAACGTCTTCTTCTCTCCTTTGCTAACACTGGAAAAGGCCAAAGAACTCTCCGTGCCAGCAGTCACTAAAACAAAAGCTGGCTTCATTTCACAAGGTCTTTTACTTCCATCTCATGAGCTTTTTGCTTCTCTTTCTCTCCTGTCCCACCCCCAGCTTGCATTAAAGCCTGTGCCCCTCTAGAAAGTTTATCAGACCCAGAGTCCCAAGAGGGAACGCCTGGCTGGCCAGGCTGGCTGCAGAGAGAGATTATTGTGTTTGGAGAATGTTTGTGCTTCACCACAAAAATGAGTGACTATTTTCCTTTGCTCTAAACAAAAGAAGATCCATTTGGTTTGCATAACGCTGGCCATCTGACTCCTTCCTGGAAAACTTACGTAGGGAAACCAAACAAAACCAACTCCTCATCTGCTATTGCCTCTGCAGGACGCGTTTGGGAGAACACCGCTTCTCCTGCCTGCTGCAGAAAAATCCGCTGTGTTCCTGCGCAGTGAGAGATGGGCCCGGATGCGCCCAAACTCCAGACCTCGTGCCAAAATCTGAATTTTGTGGCTTGGCCTCCTCTCGGCTGACAATTCTGGTGGAAGAGCTGGGGAAGGCGGGGGGCGGAGCGCTCCACTCCATGTCGCTGCCCAGGAAGTGATCTCTGTTCTCGGCTCCGCTTCTAGCTGGCTGCGCGACCTTGCAGAAATCACTTTGCCTCCTTCGCCAGTTTTACAGAAAGGATGTCCTGATCGCATCTCGGACGCCCATCAAGGGCAGAGCTTGGACTTCTTCAGGAAATATTGCAACGCCTGACTTTTGAGAAAGTCTGCCTACAGTAACGGGCACAATTTGCTCCTTACCTGTGCACCTCTAATCGCTCCATCCAGCAAAATAAGGTTCTTACTGGATAAAAACCCCCCACAGCACACACAGGCAACTAAAACCTGTCGGTCCTGAGGCACAAGCCAATCCGAGCAGAGTGCAGAAATGGAGCAGGGTCAAACACATCTGTTTTCTGCAGCTGCCCTTTCAACAAGGTACCTTCTACTGCTCAAATCCCTGTAATTCGCTACCCAGCATTCCTACACCTTTTAACAACTATCTGTAGCCTGTAAAATCGATTATTCCCAGCATTAGTGAACAGTTTCTTTTGCCATGAGCAGGGTGTAACCTTTTGGCAAGCCAGGACTTGGAGTACTTCCCAACCATAACAATAAAAGCCTCGATATATGCATGTTTTAACCCAGAGGAGCAAACCTCAACAAAAGAGAGGTACAAAAACCCAAAGAAGGTGACCAAGACAGATAGTAGGACTTTCTTTTAACCATCTAACCAAGCTAAAATTAACAGCCTTTTCTTGGGTTAACAGTTCATCCCAGAACCAGCTGGCACACTGGCACTGCCTGCAAGGACTCCTCACGGAAGGGTTGAAGAAAGCCCAACGTTTTCAAGTTGCCACCATATCGCAAGTGCTGACTGTTGGACTCGCAATATCAGCAGTATTTTAGTCCAGAAAAGGCTGAAAAAGGTGTTTGCCAAACTTCCCGTCCATCACAGTAACAATTTCCTTTTGTTATCGCTGTATTTACGATTCGTATTCAACTAAAGCACATCTCGGGAAACGCTTTGACCTGGGCTGTGCAGGAGAGAAGACTCTGGTCTATTAGACCGGTACAGCCCAACTGGGGGGGGGGTCTGGCTGCTCTCATCTAAAATTCCCTCAGGAACACCCGTGCTAAGGCGGCTGTTCTCCTCTCTACCCCAGCCCTGAGCCTGAGCACTTCCATTGTCCCTTTGTCACCTCAGATGAGACACAATACCTCCAGCAAGTCCCCGCACCGCCCGCCGAAGCACAGTCTCCGTCCACCCTGGCTGACTTATGGCTCTTATGCCCCTCCTCGGGACGACTCTGCAAGCAAAGTTTTCATTTCAAACGCTTTTTGCGGGGAGATAGGAATCTAGCGAGACACTGGAACACTCTGAGCTAGAGAAACTGCCTACGAGAAAGACCCATAAATAAGAAATGTTTTGTTAATGCTGTAATGAAAACCACATTGAGACCATGCTGGAATTGCTCTGCTTTGTGCAGGGACACAGGAGCTGTGAACGCCAAAGCCATTCGGAGCAGGGTTAGGGGATGGGGGGAAGAGAGGGATGAGCACAGAACAACGGTATCACATTCAGAACTACCTCTAGATGCAGAGGAGGGATCTGGAAGGAATCGCTTTTCCTCTGATGGGTTCATCTGCTGTGCACACAACTCGGTTCAACAAGCGCACGTAGCTTCAAGACTCCTCACAGAACTTGGCAAAGCCCCACGCTATTCATTCTTGCTCATGCTCCCAACTGGCAGCTCAGGAGAGCAGCACACGCTGCAGAACAACGGGGTCACTCCCTGGCAGGAGCCTCGGTCCAGCACCGCAACAGCTCGGCTCCAGTCTCGGCGCTGTTACCGTAAGCTCCGTCACGCTTATTTGCAGCTTTATTAATGTCACAGCGAGAGCCCACCTTGGTCCCCCAACAGCAGACAGCACAAACACGCGAGCTTGGTTAAGCACCCCACGCTGTGCAGGGATTCTCCTCCTCCCTCAGCCCAAGTTGCAGGGCTGCTCTGGGCTTTTTCTTCCACACTCTGCCTGCGCAGCTGCAGAGAAGTCTGTGGGAGGTAAGCGCACAGGAATCCTGTTCTAAAAGTTCCTGCGCTGCAGCTTTTTGGAGTCTAGGAGAGCATCTGAGGGAAGGGTGATGGTTTCTCCTGTTTTCACATTCTCTGTCGAGCAATGACTTGGGTCAGCCTTCAAAACAGGATGCCGAGCTCACCTTGGTGTGTGCTTTCATCTACGAAAAATTAGAGGCACACACTGTGTCCTGCATAAAGGTCACCCTCCCCAAAACACCTGATGGAGTTTGCACGCAGGGATGGACATTCTCTAGAATCATCGCGGAAAGAATTAAAAGCTTCTATCTGAAAACAGAAGGAAAAGATTCAGCGGAGGGTTAAAGTGACTTGATCAAATGGGGAAATGGGGGATTAGAACTGCAAAGCAAAACATTCCTGTGCTAAGAGTGACCAGACACTGAGAAAGGAAAGAAGATATCACAAGAAAAGCATCCTGCTGCCAGGAAAGAGGAAAGACAGGGAAAATGGAGCAACCTGCTGGGCTTTAAAAGCAGAAGGCAATTTTTAGAAGGCATTTGTTGGGCAGGTTTGGGATACAACTCACTCTCCACTGATACCTGACAAAGTCCTGCTCCCACTGTCTTTTCCTCACTTTCCCTCACTTCTGGGACTCGGTGCTGGAAAAAAAAGCCTGTGCAAAGGATCGGTTTTGGCCAAGCATCCAGAGCATTCACTAGAACGCAAAAGATCGAGCCCCCCCTCTGCTGCGGTGCCTGCTGTTTCCTCAGCTTTCTATTCTGTTTTAAACTGCCTGGGACAGCGCTTGCCTCGATGCCCAGAACGATCTTTGCTGGATCCTGCACAGTCTGGGCAGACAGAGACATTTTAGCACCACAAAGCAGTCCCAAGTCACTGCCCTGGATAACTGCTTTTAACTCTGTGCAGTCTGAAACCAATTCTCCTAGGTCCTGCTGCTGGCAGAAAACACCCTGCTTGAACATGCATCTGATTACAGTTCTGCTCAGCCAAATATTCTTCATGGCTTCTACAGATGTTCCTTTTTTTTATCCCATAGCTATGAACATTATGAGCCAACGCTCTCTTCACCTGCCACTTTTGTCTGCCAATAATCCCAATAAAAATCTATTAGCTCATGCCCTTAACCTCAGCAAGTCCTAGCTGTGCTGGTCTGTATCTCATCTGGGATAATTTAGGGTTTCAGGAACTGCTGGCTTAGTGTTATCTTTAAAAGTACCTCCCTCCCCGATACAGTCAGAGGCTGCGAGGTTTCAAGAAAGAAAAAAAAAAAAAAGGCAGCTGAGCTATCCAGTCTCGGTGAGGCTTCCATAAAATTTTCATTTGGTGAAGTCTTACATTAAGCTGTTTGCAGCCAAGTGCCACAAAGACACACTGAGAACGCAGACGGCAGCTGCAGGCGCCAGTGAAGATGCTTTCTCGCATAAAACAAGTCAAACTCAACAGAGCCGAGCCAGTTCCCACCAGGAGACGTGGGTTCGAGAACACTGATGAGCAATGGTTGAGTTCCCTCAGTCGGGAACGGTTTGGACTCAGAAATGGAGTTTGAGGCCACCGGTGTCCAGGTCACCGCCTCAGAGCACCCCGGGCTGTGCAGAACAAACTGGGTCTCGGTGCAGTGCCGGGGAGAAGGAGCTCAGCTCTCACCTCTGCAGCCATTCAGGACATGATGAATGCATCAGGTCGGGAGGCAGGGAACACACTTGGCCCTTACCCTCATTGTCTGCTGTCATTTTGTGGATACAGGAAGACAAATTCAAACAAAAACAAGCCCATGAATTGCACTAAAATAAGCTGATCGTTCCTGAAAGCTACTACGAAATGCCGATGACAGACAGGATGATAAATTAACTCAGCTAGACAAGCAGTCAGCACACAAACAGACGGAGGAGTCTTCCTCCTCACCCCCACCAGCACCGGGACCAAACCTCGCTCTTATCCCCTCCCACACAGCTTGCAAGTTTGGTCCTAGAACTGAAATGCTGCACGCACCGACCCAATCCGTCTGGCTTTAGAGATCACCAACAGCACCAGCCCCTCAGAGGGGTGCCTGCTCTGGGGGACGTTCAGGACTCAAGCCAAGGCCAGGCCAAGCGGCAGCAGGGCG
Source organism: Pterocles gutturalis (assembly GCF_000699245.1). Lineage (NCBI taxonomy): Eukaryota > Metazoa > Chordata > Aves > Pterocliformes > Pteroclidae > Pterocles > Pterocles gutturalis. The sequence continues at coordinate 42,348 of NW_010112408.1, read as the reverse complement.
ACGTGGGCACTCCTGAATCTTGCAACTTTTGGAGTTTCTGTCCTGCTGAGTGGTGGTCTTGTAATTCCTACAACTTCCATTATACACGTCCATACTTTTCTTCGCATAAAATACAACGGCTTGAAAAGTCCTCCATTGACATTTCTCTTGATCTGAAACTCTCTCCTCCACAAAGTGGAAGTTTTCACACAAATTATACGTTTGATATGGGATATTCACATTGTAATTGAAAAAAAGACAGCAGACACGCAAACTAAGAACGCTACAAACTCTCGGCTTCCAGCAACCAAACCCAAAGGCTTTAGAATTTTGATGAAAACTAAATATTTGAATAGCAATTTCATTTCCATTGGAACTTTCCAGGTGGAGAGAGAAGGGAAGGTTTCCTGCCCAGCTCCAGAGAACTGCAGGAGACTTTATAACACATATGATCCAAACAAAACTTTGGATCTGAACTCTGGGGAGAAACCAAACATAGTTCAACTCCTAAATGCAGCCATGATCCAGATTTAAGGAGTTCTGGCCACGTGTCAGCTTTGGGTCCGATTTTATGGAGATTAAAAGGAAAAGCATGAACCTGTGGCTGCCTCTGCTCTTATTTTTTGAAAGCCACCTCTCACTTGTTCACCGATCTCCAGCACTTATTTCCAAGCTGCACGGAGATGCCTCCAAAACAGTTAATTCACCACATCCTCCCACCCCAGTGCTTCTACTCACATCCCCCTCCTTCCCTACTCCCTCCTCCAATGCCACCTGCTCCTCCCTCAGCCCTCCAGCTTCTGCTTTTCAACTCCTCAACACCCACCACATCTGAATTGAGCAAACACGAACCACAGCCAGCCAAGCTTCCTGCTTAATGACACAAGAGTTGGCAATTTTAGAACCCGTAGTAACAGAGGAGGCCAACGTAACAGTACAAAAGCCATTCAGGACAAATTACATCCACCCGCTGTCCTGTACCTGCCCTGAACGCTCAGTGGCATTCCTCACAGGGCAAACAGCCTTAGCAAGCTGTTCCCCTGCTCCGAAGAGCAAATTACACCGATGCTCAAAGCATGAGCGAGTTTGCCATTGAGCCAGTAGACTTCAACATGTTAAGAAACTAATTCATGCATTTATTTTATACTCAAAAGGGTCAGGATGACCTAAAAAAAAAAAGTCAGAAAATCAGGAAAAAAAAATCCAAACAGCTTACTGAGAGTAACTGTGTCATTGATCCTGAAGCTGCAGAGCACTCGGTCAACGTTACGGGCATGTCGAAACCCATTTCCTCTCACGACAACCTGGAACGACTCTGTAGCAAGAGAGACAGCAGATTATTGATACACAGCGAGGCAAAGAACGGTCGTTTAGACAAGGCATGGATGTCAAAAGTTTTCAGTTCAGATCTCTTGAGCTAAAATTCACAGTTCAACAATTTTTAACTTCAAAAAATTGTTACAAAGTGAACTTGACTCTCTCCCTACCCAATTTCAACTTGAGTTTTTAGAAACAGGAAATAATACACTACCGATACCTTTTAACTGACCTGCAGAGAAAACATGAAGCTTCATGTCTGGACATGGAGCTTTCCCCTCCCCAGGTTGCCATTTTCAAGGGACAGAAAGTTTTGGGTGAAGAAAGGCAAAAGTATCTTTCCATGGAAAGGAAAAAATCTTCCAGTGAGAGATAACTTGGAGAAGTTCAAGTGCTAATTTCCTAGGTAACTGCAAAATGGTGTCAGCTGCCAGGAGTTTTGCCCTCCTAGTCTGTACGACGGCCACGGAACCTTGGCTGGACTCGTTTCCATACAATGACGGGGGATTTCATCAACCGATCGGCTTTCTAGTCTCTGGGCAAAGGCTATGCTCTCAGAGTCTGTGGGCATCTCCCCAAGTCTTCCTCTTTGCTGTTCTTCCAGATCAACTCTACAAGGCCACCACAAGCTGCGGTGCAAGTGGAAAGCATCGGGGACAGTCACATACACCTGAGCACTGAACTGAGCGGTCCTTTTAGGAACGAGCAGGGCTGAGCAGTGAGATCACATCCTCACAAGTCCTTCAGACCTCTCTCTACCATCCCTTGTTATTCCAACTACTGGAACCTAGGACTGGGAAAGGTTTAAGAACTTCCTGCAGCCACCAGCATGAAGACTGCCTTGCAAGGAAAGCACCGGTTTCAGCCTTTCAGACTTTGAAACAGGGCCACAGTCCCAGAGAAGTTCTGGCAGCAGACACAGGGACTCAAACTCCACAGTTTCCCATGGCGAAGGAAACAGCCCCCACAATTCCTGTTACTATCTAGGAGAGACACTCAGCTAATCCCCACTGATGTTTCGCTGGTAAGTGTGGTTTGAACACAAGACATTTCACTGTCCAGGACAACACAGGAGGAATCGGAGCGCATCAGAAACGCCACCCTGCTTTTAAAATTCCCAGGAGCAACAAGGAACCTAGTTTTGGCAGACTCAAAGTTTTCCCCCTGCACTTTACAGTCCCGATCTTTTTCATCTCCCTTAAGGACTCGCACACTGTAGTTGTCAAAAAAAGCAGATTTGCTCTGGAATCTGGGCTCTCCTCCAGATCCCACTCATTTACATCCAAGTTGCAAATCATCCCACCGCATCTAGCCAGGGACGCTGCCTTGCAGGCCCATTACGTGTTGTCCAAGAGCGTTTGGGAAGAACGGGGGAGAAGAGCTCTGTTCTGGAGCGCAGGGGCTGAGGAATACTTAAGAGAAATCACAGAAGTCTCAACTGCTGGGGAATAAGAGTTCAAACACAAAGAACAGCATATCAGTGATGTCAGATGAACCACCGGGATCCTGTCTCTGCTCGAGGCTGAAGTGAACAGACACAGTATGCACCCTGCACGTCTGTGCTGACGGAAAACCGAATAATCACGACAATGAAATTCGTTACTCGAGTGGCTGGGACCAGTCTGCTGCGCAAGAGTGGGCTCAGCTAACATTGAGCCCTCCTGTTCTATCCTTTCAAAAAAAAGCAAAAATCACCGTGACTCTTCAAGAATGTGCACAGAAACAAGAAAACACGAGGTATCAGAGCTATGCTTGCAAAAATTTATGTCAAAGAGACACTAATGCACATAACTCTCATATTCTATGGCACTTTCTTTAGTCTCCAAGTCCTAAGTGATGGACTTAGCTGCAGTTTGCCCAAACTCAGAGATGAGGCCTTAAATTGAGCATCTAAGTAACTGCTGGCATTTTTCAAGGTTAACATCGCTCCTCTTGGGAAGCACTGGCTGGATTCCAGTGTGAACGGTTTATATAAAGCCCTCTACATTTCCTCTCAGCTGGATGCAGCTGTACATTACCCCTACGTTCTCATTAAGACACAATGAATGGGAGTGACAAGATTTATAAGCAGCCGACAAGCACATTAGAAAGTGTTAAAGCAACACGAACAGCTAGGGCCTCGGTTAATACTTACCCCCTGCACATATACTGGAAGGCTCTGCCGCCAGGATTTCTATACAGGACTTCTTCAAAATCTAAAAGACAGAAAAAAATGTCATCAAGCACATCTCAGACTTGTTTCTATAGAAACAGAAATCCAGAGGCGTGGGAGAGCGCGCGCTTGCTCTCACAGAAGCGCTTCACTCAGCATTGCACTTTGCATCCGTGTCACAGTTACACCACTTGAGCTTTTCACTTTGAACCAGCCACAGAGGCATCGCTGCTCTTCCTCAGCAATTGCCATGGAGGAAGGCAACGGACGCTGATGCTCGCCGGTGTCTCAGCACAAGCTTGCCTTTGTCTGTGGTACGAGTTATCATGCAGACTACGATCCGCAACAACTTAGGTGCCCTCCGAAGGGTTAGCAAGGCAGTTATTCCAGGGCCAAAACTCCAAATAAACCATCACAAGTTCAAGCAAAGCTGTTTACCTTTCCCAGGGATACCTACACTGCCCCTTCTCACGTCTCAGTAGAGGGGTTCAAACTTTGTAAGCTTTAAAGCTGATCGGCGAGCCCGTACCTGAGTGCACCCTCAAAGATGCACTGTGAATTTTAATCAAGATGTATGGACAAACGCTCTTTACTTAAATCAAATTTAAATTAAGCAGTATATCTTCGTAAGAGTTGGCAGTGCCTTAACCACTTTACACAGAGACAGTGATGTACACAAATACTCCAGCACCGGGCTTGGCAGGCTGCTTGCCAGGCACGAGGAGCACGCTGGAGCTGGACCTTGCGCCGTACGGTGCTGTTATTGCTCCAGCTGTTATTTGCATGCAGCAGCCTTTCCCCTGCTCTGAAGACCAACTCCAACTCTTCACTGCACGCAGTCAGCAAACTGGGGACAGTGTCCGTAAGCCCCCGTGAGAACAGCAGCGGCGACCGTGGGCTGGGCGTGTTCAGCCCGGGGCTGAGCAGCCCCTGGACGAGGTAATACTGATCAACATTTCGGTCAGCTCCAAGAGGCAAGTAAATGTCAGCCAAGCACCATGACTCAAACCCAAATTATTTTCCCAACTTTAAATTGAAACATCTGTAAGGAAAGAACCAATACAATAACTGCTGTATGAAAAAAATAATCTATTTTTTCTCCAAAATGATGGCGCTCTGCCTCAAATACCTATTGCAAAAGGTACCGATAGAGACATGATATATTTTTTTAAAACTTAAACAAAAGCTTGCGTTACTCAGAAGCAGGGCTGGTAGAGACTCAGAGAGCACCAAGGGACTGAAGGAACCAGGACCGTCTGAGCTGCTGGCAGCCTGGCAAGTGAGGAGAAGGAAGATTTGCAGGAACAAGGTTATACAGGAACTGTCAAGAGGAAAAAAAAAAAAGAGAAAGTCAACAGTTGAGAACTGAAAAGCACTAGAAGAATTTGAAAGGCAGAAAAAGGAAAACACACCAAAAATAAAGAGGACAGTAAGAACTCTCTTCCAAAGTATCCATCTGTAGCAGTCCATCTCCTGTCAGTCCTTCCCTACCCATCCCTTACGCATCCCTGCTTCTCTGGAGATACCGCATTTTTCTCCCAAAGTGACTGCAAGGGCTAATGAGCACAAACAAGGGCTGAAGGTTCTCCAGGTATTCTTCCTCTCCACTGAAAAATGTCTCCTTTAAGAACATAATCTTTTCACATTTTTCAGAATTCCCCCTCTCCCCCATCATCCCCAATATATTTTTCTTCTCCTCACTGCCCTTCGGCAATGAAGTGAAAAAGGAAAAGGCAGCAAATGAGTTGGAGAACAAACACATGAAAAATACAATCAATACTTCCATTTTTATTTTTTTTAAAAAAAAAAGCAAGTAAAACCTCACACGGTTAAGTTTGAAATTCCTGATTCTATTCAGTCATTTGCGAAGGTTCCTGCTGTAAGCCAGCTCCGAAGGGGGGTGGAATAGCAGGTGTCTCCGTTAGATGACGCAGAGCTCCCTTCCAGTCCAACCCAACCTACCTACGTGACTATAAAAAGCTGCTCTTAACGGCTTCTTACAGTGCCAACCGCAAGATTTATTTTGATTTGGAATAAGTTTCCAGTGCTCCAGGCACCCACTCCAACTTAAAGTAAAAGTCAGGTAGCACTAACTATTGCGAAATAACTCCTTTGTGTCTCTTCATTACGAAAATACACTCAAAAAGGACTTCAGCATATTCATCATCGAAGATTTCATCAGATCTTCTGTCCTTGAATTTCCTGGGGACGGCACAGCCCTGCCTGGGCTGTAGGTGCACTTCATCCTCTGCGGGCTGGCTCCCTAGGAAAGCAAAATAACTTGCAAGAGTGGTGATGCAACCTCCCAGCTGAGCGCCTATGAACTGCCCCAACAGCATACGGGGGAGAACGGACTCCACATCCTCATCGGGAGAACGACAACAACGGTTCTGGTTTGCTGTTAACTAACTGCAGGCCTCGAGGCAGCTCGCCTTGGCATCCGTGCAGAAAAGTATTTGAAGCACGTGCCGGCTCTTGGGGAGGAAGCATCCCATTGTCTGTAGCAGCACACACTTCACGACCAAGCGCAGATTCCCCAGTCGCTCTCCTCTCCTACTCCAGCTTCTCACGGGCTCCTGGGAGGGTCTCTTGTGAATATTTTGCTGACAAGCCAAATAAAAAAACGCAACACATTCTTGTGGAAGCTCAGCTTTATTTGTCACAGTCACCTCTATCGGGACAGAACTGAAATTAGCACTGCCTGGGAGTAATGTAGCTTTCTGCCAGGCAATGAGTGCGCTGAAGGCCAAGAGCCAGGAGAGCCCCCGCGGGTCACCTGGGCCCTTTTAGAAACAAAGGGAAGAAGGGGAGTGAAATGCTGCAGCTGCTGGAAGCTTTCCTTTGGTATTCTGGTCCACAAGCATGCAGACAGATTACCACAGCAGCTGCATATTTCTTATAAATTTTTTTTTCACTAAATTTGGGAATTCTAATTAGCAAACAGGATGCTGAAGTTTAATAGAAGGTTACTGCCTCATCAGTGCTGGTGTGAAAGACCGGCAGCCTGAGGCTAGGTACTCGTTAGCAAGCTCCACTGAATTACTAAATAACAAAGTCTGTTGCCAATTACAAAACACTAATTTATTTATTGTTTCCTGTCCAATAATACCTGCATGAGGTAAGTAAAATAGGATTTGAGCAACCTGGGCTAGCGGGAGGTGTCCCTGCCCACAGCAAGGGGGTAGAACTAGATGATCTTGAAGGTCTCTTCCAACACAAACCATCCTGTGATTCTAGGATAAATATATTTACAAACCATTCTGTGATTCTAGGATAAATATATTTACAAACCATTCTGTGATTCTAGGATAAATATATTTACAAACCATTCTGTGATTCTAGGATAAATATATTTAAGTTCTTTTTTAAAGATGCTTTTGGGGAAGAAAGAAGTAGAAACCATAATCATGTACCGCTAAAAGTAACAAGTAACACAGCGGAGACTGGGGGTTCACATCCTCTACTTCAGACGGGTAAGCCAGCTCCCCAAGCCAAGAGGCTTGAGTTCATGACTTTCTCTTTGGCCCGTGTAGAAAGCCTGGCTCTGACAGAAGCCAGATTCAGAATATCTGTGTGAAGCTCCTGCTCTGAATTGCCCCCTGGGGATTCTGCCCATCCTTACTGGTTGCAGCAGCTTAAAGAGCCCAGCTTGCTGCCCCGGGCAGTGCACCCAAAGCTCAGGCTACACAGTAGCAGGAAGGCAGGCAGCTGACTCAGACATCTTGTGTACACGGCAGATTTCACACATCCAGGCTGTGTCTCGCAAAGGAAGCAACTTTCTCTCATCTCTCTCCCCCATTCATGGAGTCTCAGCCCCTCTCCCTGCACCAGGGGATGTACAGTTCATCCGTTCACGAGTGAAGTTTGAACAGCTAGCTCAGGATGAGTGCGGACAAGCATCACCACATTTCTCATACTTCAGCTATTCAGGCACTCACATCAAGTTCTCGCTAAAGTTACCACGCTACACATATCCAGAACTTCAGTTTGTCCCAGAAAACGTGTGTAACAGAAGTATTCAGAGACGGTGTATTTCCACGCTCCAGGGAGTGCACGGAACTGCCATAGCGATTCTAAGAGCTGAGGCAAGACCTGAAAAATAGCGAGGGTAGGTGGAAACCACTGCAAGGTGAGCCAAAAGGAGCACACGGGAAATTAAACCTTAAAGGATGAATCATTTGCACCATTGACACAGGAGACAGTCCCACAAACCAGTTCATACAGCTTCGGTTCTTACACATCACAACTGCTTCAGGAGCCTTCCTGCAGCTCACAGAACCCTTTCTAAGGGGCCCAAGGTTACGTCTCTGTTTGGGACAAGCTCTGAGCTAGTGCCCCTGTTTAACCCACGGCAAGGATCAGGGAGCACTCTTGTTCCAAGCGACTGCTCTTTCAGGGAGTTTCTGTTAAAGGCTTAAAGCAAAGCAATGACAGGATCCCATCCTGACCTTCATGTTGCTTCATGTTCCATTGCCTCCAGCGCTCCTACCAAAGACATACCGAGCAGCAGATGAGGTTGAGTTTCAGGTTTTCCTTCTAAAACTTGCTCCATTTACTTTAAATTGACAGGTTATGATCTGCAGAAATTTTTCACAGCAAAGACAAATTTAATAAATTTTCTTCAGTTCCTTCCATTTGTCCCCCAGCTAACAGCAATGAGATATCTCATTTCTCCAGCCACTCTTCCCTCCTAGCAAACTCCAAATCCCCATTAAACACGGGGGAAGCTGAAGTTTCAGCAGTGGCTTTTTCACAACAAGGGAAAAAAAGCCATTGGCTTGCTTAATAAAAAAGTCACACTGGAACTCACAGGAGAGAAAGGACCAAAACCTACAGGGCACTGAATACCTTCAGCTCGCAGTTTAAGAACCAGGTTTTTAAGCATGACTTCAGCAGGGGACGACACTTCCAGCTCATTTAAGCACAGCCCCCGGGGCCCAGCCAGAACAGCCTGGTGCTGCTTAGCAGGAGAGCTCTCACAGCCCCGAGCAGATCTCCCTGCAGCTGCTAGCTCAGGACTTGCTGGCTCCCACAGAGAAGGAAGGGCAGGTGCGCCGAAACATTTGCAGCCCCACCGCCCTGAACATCTTTGCTCAACAGATGTGGAGGCTCAGCGGAGGCCAGCCTCAAGCACCACCACTCCCAGCTCCCAGGGACTTCCCAGTCCCCTGCCCCTGCACACTCAGAGGGGCAGAAGACCTGCTCCTCGGGACAAGGGCAGCCGGGAAGAGTCAGGCTGCCTCTGCAGGAATACAGGGCAGTTCACGCTAGATCTCTGCAGACCAGAACAAGCCCAGGTCTTCATCCCTCCAGAGTGGTTTTTAAACACTAATCTCCCCCAGGCTCATGATTTCATCTTTCCTTCCCCCATTATATCAACCAGCAGCTTGTAGCCCAGCCAATCCCCTTTACACATGGCTGAGCATCCTCGATGTACCAACTCTTACCCAGGAACCGAAAGAAGCTTCCAAATCTCCTGGCCACATTAAAAAGCTTTTCTGTGAACTCAAATGCTTTGTTCGTTTGCTTTACGAGGACAAGAAAAGAAGGAGCTTATTTTCCAGCTAGAACAGGAATCTACAGATTCTTTGTTATTCTACAGAGTGATTAACGTCCTTCTTGCCATTCCTTTTACACATGACCTTTCTACTCAACCTTTTGCAACCGCTCCGCTGAAAGGCAAGTGCTCAGGTCACAGATTCATTACTGCACAGTTACACTTCCCTGTGACCCTCACCCCGGGGATGGTAAATCTTGCACCAGTCAGCTGAAGCAGTTCTTGACTAGGATCCTGGAGGCTGGAGTCTTCCCGTTCTGTTAAGTGTAACTGGAAAAGGAGTCCGAACTGCTTCTGGAATTCATTAAAAACAGCTGCAAAGGGAATGCAGGGCTGGGAAGCAAACTAGGGGTTTTTTTTGTTGTTTTGTTGCTTTCTTAAATGACATGCAACACCTGATTGTCCAAGAGAACTGATGCGGTAGCCACACACTTGGACAGTGCCAGGAAAACCAATAAGCAAGGGATTGTATTCCATCTACATGCGAAAGCTCTGGGGAAAATTGAGCCTGCGCTGAGGGAACAGTTTTGCTTGGTACTATGTGGTCAGAAGAGTGCGTAACCACTGCAGACACAGAAATCTGAGACCCCCCGGTGAACCTACCCTCCCTAGCCTCAAGTCGTATATTTCATCTGTGTTTTATCAACTAAAAAACCTACACCAAAAGGAACAAAACACGTGTCTTTAAAAGGATTTCCCATCCTTTTTCGTAGCCAGGGGAAGCAATCTAATTAGAACACAACTGAGCAAAAGGAACTGAAAAATCCTGAATACTATCTGAAAACACACAGTTTCCTAGTGAATGCTTGGCACATTTTGCACTTACAATGAAAACAGCACACGCATCCTCCCGTACATTGCTTTTCCTGCTCAGTCAAGGGAAGCGTTGATCCTAGGTGAGATGGTACGAGGCTGCTCAAAGGTTTAGAGCTAGAAGTAGGGATAAGGCATCCCTCCTTACCAGTAAAGATCACGGAGCCTTTTGCATGACTTGTACACAAGCCATGGGAGAGGAATCAATCCATGCCCCTCCCTCTGTCAGCT
>NW_010112408.1:0-32268 GCF_000699245.1 Pterocles gutturalis | reverse complement strand
TTGGCTCTCCCCCCAGCCACCCAGGAAGGGGCCAGCTCTTACCTGCTGCACCCAGGCCCTGGAGGAAGTGCCAGGAATTGATTGTTCCTGAATCAGGAAACCTAGGTCTGGGGCAGGGGGCGAAAATCAGCCCATTTGTCAGGAGGCTGAACGTAGAAAGTCAAGTTTTGGGGATTTTGGCATACACGGCAGGATCCTTTCCCCCATTTTCTCCCACTGCTGAGCAGTGCAGCACATCCCTCAGGACAGAAAGGATGTGAATCAAGCAGAAAGATGGAGATGAAAGAGTGCCCTAATCCTTCACGCAGAAGGTGCTCTGACCCATCTCTGCTGTCCCAGTCTGTGCAGCCATTCTATAAACTGTCACCATGTGCCCAGTCCCATCGGTTACTTCCCAGCAAGGAGGCAGACATACAAAGATAATATTTGGGCTCAAAGCTTCCTGTATTGTGCCTGTTGAAAAACTCTACCTTGAAGTAGCAAAATTAGTACAAACAAAGGTCAGTTTCTTTGGACCAAATGTTTCAGTGATTTATTAGCAGTCAATGTGTTCCACCGGAAAACTAAACCTTCAACTGTGGAAGCTAACAGAGACAAACATGCACACATGCAAACACAGGATTAAAAATACTTACCGAGTCTATGATCCCCTGAAGGGCTTCAAAACCATCATTCACTGGAAAGACATGATCTTTGCTGTCGGCAATTCTAGCCAGCTGACAGAGCGGTAAAAGCAAATAAAACAGAAATGCAAAGAATGAGATAAATTAGCCAGCAGGCAGCAAATTAAGCCTTCTCCAGACTCATCCACTTGCAAGTGAAAAAAACAAACACTCCAAGTACCCACTGTATGGCTTGCTAGTGCATTATGGTTTGTCAAGCATTGAAAAGTTTCTCTCTTTAGCCTGACTGGTTTCTAGAAAGCTCTATACTGGGAATCAGAAAAGGTTTCCCTTCACTTTGAAGACAAGGCAGAACGTGGCTTTCACGAACACCCAGAACCTAATGATCTTTACTGCAAAAACTGTCTTCCCACGTGACTGTAAATCGCCCAGCACAGCAGCTCCCCAACCAAAACAGGCCACAGCATCAACAGGACACGTCACCAACGCAGCACATCACCATTTAAACCAGAGAACTAATGAAAATTGATCAGTATTTTCACACACAGAGAAGACTAATGCAAATTAGACCCGTCTGGAGGCACAGGCCTCGTTCACCTCTCCTGTCAGGACAGGGGTTTGACTATTTGTCCCAGGCTCAACCATTATGGAGCCAAGAAGAAGAAACCAGGGAGGTAAGAGAAGATATTTTCTGAATGGAGGGAAAAAGGGAGCAGAAGAGCTGTGGGAAGCCTGCATGACAAGGAAGAGGGCCAGTCACGGGGCAGTGATACGATAAGGGGAACCAGGAGATCACCCGCAAAGAGCCGCATGTGGGTTCACTTGCCAATAGCATGCTAAGGGTTAAGGCAAAAATATAAGCCCAGTTCAGAGGTAATGAGCTCTCCATGCATCTGCTGGAGCAGAATCAAGTTTTACTGCTGCAAGGCCAACGTTTGCAATAGTAATTTTCTCCCATGGCAGAAGTAACATCAGCCCAGCAGGCCTCTTTGGCGTTTCCTGGAGCGTTGCAAATTGGAGGCAGCAGACTAGCCACACATTCCTCCCTAAACCCCGCTGGCTCCACCTTTCCAGCTCCTGTCACTCAGAACTCCCACTTCTCCAGCAAAACACCAAACTGCCAACCTCCTGCTTTGCATCCAGAGAAACACTCCGGACAGCTTTCCCCTGCCTGCTCCGAGAAGGGCATTAAAGCTGCTTGTGGGCCAAGGTACAGCAGCTTCTGCAAACCAGGATGTTGACAATTTCCCCAACTCATTCCCCATAGTCTTCCTCCGAGCGCATCCTGGGACTCCAGACAAAGTCCTCTAATTGCAGTTGATTTCTTCAGCATCTAAATGACTTCAAGTAGCAGCTGTCTTTGAGGTCTGCTACTTTAGATCTAGTCTCTTTGCCATTTTTTTTTCCCCTCCTTGGTTTTTCTGTGACTTACTCTGGATTACACTGGTCTCTGGTTTTCATTCAAAGGAGATTGTTCTAAACCAAGTTTGTTTTGACTCCTTTTTGAATCAGTGTTTGAAGCTTTGTTAAAAGCTGAAAGCCTGGAAAGCTCTCCTCAGTATTTCAGCACTCCATTTAGTGGCTGTGCAAGCGTTCCGCTCATGTTAGAAAAACACGCCAACTGTTACACTTGGTACAAAATGCAATTCCTGGACATACATTCACGGGATAAATTTAGAAATCAGTCTATCAAATGGGAAAAGACAGTAAAATGTGAGTGTCACTAACAAAGCTGTTTGCTTTTTTACAGCATTGTTTTCCTGGGAAAGAAAAGCTGGACTGAAAGTGAAGTGTTGTATGTCAATACCTATTTTTTTTGAGGAAAAAGAAGTCTCCACAACCTCCCTCTGCCTACAGCTTAAGCCAGACTGATTTGCTGTTCTTCATGTGTCTTTTCCTCTACTTTTCTCCACCATTAGCAGGAGTCATTGCGGCGTGCAGACAGAGGGACAGTTCTCCACATATGGAGATTCAGACAGAAAGGGGCTTGAACCCAACACCCAGAACAAGACACTGCCCAACAGCCGACAGAAGGAGAGGAAGCCCTGTTGGAAAGTCTTGAGGAAGTGATTCAGGAGCACAAGCCTGTGTTCAGCACGCCCCTTTGCCGAGTACCTCAGCACACACCACTGCCTCATTTACCTGGGTCTCGTTGAAGTCTTTCACACCAACACAATACACTGTGGCTCCCAGGTCGCGCGACCGATTAGCCTGGAACAAGGAAAGGTAGGATGACATGAATGCAGATGTGATGTGATGCGGGTTTCTGAAAGGTCCTCATCAAATTGAATCTCTGTCAAATGAGCAATGGGGGGGCTTGCCAAAAGAGACCTTTAGAAACTTTCCTCCCTGATTCTGCAGAAACAGGTTTGATCTGCTACTAGAGTAGCTATTTAAGTAAAGCGAACCCCAAGGTATTTGGTGGGGGTTTTTTTAAACTCAATTAGCTCACCTACCTAGCTACTCCAACTTGCTAACATTTGTCTGTTTGACAGCTGTAATGAAATCCATTTTCTTTTCACCATTTAGGACACATCACAGTATAACAGTAACCTAAAACGTTTGGGTGTTTTGTATTTCAGGCATGTGCCTGGGCTCGTATCCACAGGTGAAGAGACATTTCATTCCATCTGCTACAAAATTGTATCACTCCCACTATTTACACCGCATCTCAAGCTGACAAAAGGAGAACCCCCACAGGGTTGATTTTTCCAGGCTATTTCACTGACATGCAGATGAAGTTGCATTTACTATTGAAAAAGCAACTTTTCTAAATGTTCTTGCCTGCGTAAGTCATTTAATCATATTTTATTAGAACAGGAACACCTGACCGAAAACCCATTCCCAGAAAAGATGGCAGCAAGTCAGGTTATATCAGAAGACTGCTATCTAACAACTTGAACTACTACAAAGTGCTTTACAAGAAAAGCATCGTTCCAGCTTTACACTGAAAAATTTAAACCCGAACAACTCACAGTGCAAGAGCTGAGCTCAGGATCTCCATCTACTAGCTCCCTAACTGTCCCTCCCCATACCAAAACAAATATAACACTTCTGACCTCTCAACTTGTTCATTTACCTCTGAAAACAAACTTGATTTCTTGTGGATTTTTGATTTCAGAAGGGAAGAAAAAGAGATGAACAGTAAGGAGGGGAACTCTAGATTAATGACATTTGTTTGTGCTGTAGCAATATCGGGTTTATTCTACAAACCCATTCTTTTTGTTGTTATTGGATTGAAAGCTGCACTTTGGACAGATTGAAAGGAAAAATTCTGTCCATAGCAAAGTCATGTAACAATACCATCTTCCAAGTTTAGGTCATCTTAATTTGTTTGACAAGTGAAAATTGGTTCATCTCTTCAGAGACAACTATCAAAAGGACATGAGTAGGAACACCATATAGCAAAGCTCTGAAGGGCTCAGCCTACTGTTTATCTAACATTTTGCATGATATCTTAATTTAATAAAGGTGTTGAGAATACACGCTTGAATCTTGGAAACATTTGTGGAGATTGTGGATCATCTGAAAGGCTTTCTGACGTGACAGATTATACAGTCATCCTCTTTCCACAGTCTTTACTTTTTGTGAAAGAAGAAAAGTCAGAGTGAAAAGGTTCAGGTATTTCCCAGAACAATCCAGTAAATACTGAACTCTTCAGCTGTGGACTATTCCTTCCTCTGTGTTTGGTGTTTTTGGGGTTTTTGTTGGTTTTTTGGTTTTTTTTAACTGGAAGTTTAAACCCCCCTCCTTTCCTATGAACAGACTCAGTTTTGATGAGTCAGAAGCATTGCTGCTGTTAACACTTGTCCTTAAGATTCACATCTAAAGAGCAGTAAAGGAAAGTTCTGTTACTAGGGAAAAAGGTTTTCCCTGTCTTTTGCCTTCAAAGCAGCAAGCCCAGACATTTCACTGTCTGCCTGGCTAAAAATGTGTAAGACACTTACCTCCCTCTCAGAGTAGAAAAATAAGTCTTCATGGAGTTCTCCATCTGTCAGTGCAATAATGACACTTGCGGTTCTGTAACCTAAATACAGAAACTCCTTTAGTCCCGTGGTTTCCAGTTGTATTTGTTAAACTAGCCTAGAAAACATCCTGCTGGTGACCTGTTGGCACACTTAAAGGGCAAGAAACAATGGACATCAAAGCCCACGTCCTTACCTCCTTCCAGCCAACCAGCTCTCACAAGATATGGGTTTCTGCACGCTTTTTCCACTCAGGCACCTGCCTTCAGTACCAGTTTCATACCACACTCCTTTGCTGGGCCAATGACTTTTAATTGACCAATTTTAAATAATCTTGTGATGCAACAAGAAAGTCGAGTGCTTGACAAAGAATAAGCACTGCGCAGGGTCATTCATGTTGCAGACACCTCACTCAAGTGCCCAGGCTTTCTCTGGAGGAAACGGAGAAAAGTGAGCACTGCTTGTGCAGACTTAGGAGCTCAAATGGCCTCCAGAGATGCCTTTCTCCCTCCGTTGGCTCCAGCAGGAGCCTCAGGACCTGCTGCGGGTGGTACAAACACTCCTTTTAGTGGAGCAAGGACAAACACACAGAACTAATGAACTCAAATCACATGGGCCAACATTCAGACTCGAGGACTCAGTTGTCCACCGCTTCTTGCATATGGTGGCAACCTGTCTACACGTAATATGTACTCTGGCATGTACCAGCATTATCAATCCCAAATCAAATTGTTCTGGCTATCTATTCCCTTCTCCTGCAGTCATATTTCACACAATTGTTTATTCCAGCTCTGGATTCTTAAAGCTCCACCTGTTCTTTTTCCTTTTCAGGAAGAACTCCCTTGAAGAGCATTGAGTTTTTGCAAGAACAGGAGCCACCCCCCACCTTTCCCACAGTGAAGCTGCATTCCAAATTATTAAAGTTATCAGTCAAAAAAAAATAGAAAAAAAACATTCAATGGATCAAGAAAGTCTCTCACCGTGAACATTTTCATAGTAAATCTGTTCACTTGCCTGAAATTAAATCAGAAGATCGTTAGCAATAAATGAATAATACTTTGTGGCCATCTACACATGCACCAGAAAGAAAGAAGATGGCAGTGAGGATGTCATGTTTGCAGTCTGCACATAACCCCTGCTTTTAGAGACACCTGCGTCACAGAACAAGTTTCTTTCCTACCATTTTGATTGTGTTACTTCAAGGTCTTATCTACAGCTTAACTCAGTCAAACCAACCCTAAGGCCTTTGGCCAACAGGAATGTAGTCTCCCACTATCCTGCTATCTGAAAAGCACATCCACCTTCCTACTTGAAAAACATCCTACGTCGATATTTGATGATAAATATTCCCCAGCACCTCCAGATCAACTACCCTAATGACAAATAAACGAACTGCAGAGAAATATTCTTGTGCTTCTGTCTCCGACTTGATCTATCCTCAAGCACATTCTACAAGGTAGAAAAGCAAACCTAGAAACAGACCCACTGACCTACTAGAGAATTATTAACCAGAATCCTTTGTTTAGCATTTCCTGAGCAGAGAGACAGTTTAGAGGCACTATAGCACACATCTAGTTACCCTTTCAAATCCTTCATGCATGTATGTGTCGCCTCCTGGAAGGACTTTCTGCAGCTCTTCTAGACCCTGGCGTATCTGTTCCCTGAAAGGAATGCAGATGCATCGTTAGAGCCAGGATCAAATTTATCAAGAGCTGATATCCAGGTGAAGACATGCATGGCAGGACCAGATACAGAGAGGCAAAAAAAAAGTTAACCCAACGTTCATAAAGATAGTGTCTGGGTAGATAACTTTATAAGGATGTGGAAAACAGAGCAGGCACGCTCCAGGCGTTCCCACAGCCTGAGGAAAGCATCACAACAGCAGCATCTCCCAGGTTGATCCTTACATTTCTTTCTAAATAAATAGTCCCCGTGTGAGCTTGGTCAAACCTCTGATGCAGCAGCAGAGAAGCTGACTTGCACCTGCCTCACTTTCCTCACTTATGCTTGCTGACTTGACTATCCAAATGTAATCAAACAGCCACCAAAAAAATGACAAAAGCTCAAACCATCCTGGCAACTCCATTCTATTTGGACATTACAACTTCAGTTCCTGTTCAAGCCGACTTTCCCAATAGCTCATTATGGTTCAGCACGTCTTTATTTTTTCTGAAATCCCAGGCAGTGGCAGATCAACTGCAGACCAAATGGGGTGGGCACCCATTTGTTGTTCCACTGAGTTGCAGACAGCAAACTCTGGAAGCCGAGTACAGGCAAGAAGCCTTTAATACCAAGATAAAACCCTGCAGTGTGTGGGGTGTATCTCTGAGCAGACTGTATCATCTTCATGGGAAACAGATTCAGTCACTGCACGCTGGACCACACTGTCATTGAAAGACCAAATGCCAGAAGTCCATTTATCCCTTCTTTTTTCTTAAGTACTTCAGAAAATCCAGTTTGTGTGATGAGCACATAGTCTATCTGACATTCGTGAGGCTGATTAACATCAGACAGCCTGCAGAGCAGTAACTCCCACAGGGAGAAAAGAACATCTGCTTTTGCAATAGGTTGAATTATTAAACACTCAGGAAGTAATTCTGTAAGCGCCATATCCCAAACTAGTTGGACACTGAGCTAGGGGGCTAGGGACAGGTATTTCCTCCATTCAGCAACCCTTGCACATACCAAGCCAAAGCTGAATATAAAATCGAGTGCATTTCCTGTGATCAGTTTTTCCAAACACTGAAATTTTAAAATAGACAGGAGGGGTCTTTAAAATATGTCAATCCAGTCCCATTAGATGCACAGAGTTCTTCCAAAAGGGATGCTGAGCACCCTCAATCTTCGTGTTCAGATGATGAGACAGCACATGGAGGCACAGGCAACGTAAAAATTGTGTCACCACTATTCCAGCTCCCCCATTAATGAAGGCCCAGCATGAAGCCCCCACCTTGTTTGTCAGTCCTCCAACAAAAATGAGCAGCTCTCCAGTCAGCTGGCTTTTAGACTAATACCATATCAATATCCTGTTCCCAGTCAACACTTTAGGACAGCTGGATAAATATGAAATACATTTCCACATGGGAAACACTTCAGTCTCCTAGCTTAGAGCCTTAGCAGACGAGAGATCTTTGCAACGGGGTGTGCTCACAGGGTGTGAGATGGAAAGAGGCAGGGAACAGGTCTTCCTCTGGCACCAAGTTAGATATGGTTCATTCTCTTTACACTTATTGTTGCAGTAAGCAGCAAAAGATGCTTGGGCTGGCAGGGGTTAGTGACATTTTTCAAGGCTGGTATGTATGTGGACTGCTCTAGGAGAGCGGCCAGTTTCCTGTTCGTTCCTCTAGAGCAGCTGCTCTGGTATGCAATTTCATACACATCCAATACGTAAAACACATGCTGACTTATACAGTCTTCACATGTGTTATATATATTTTTGCTCCACGTGGCAATGAAGTTAACGGAGGAAGCAAGAGCAATTAAAGGACCTCATCCAGCTCTCCTTGAAGTCAGAGTTAAAAAAAAAAAATCATCCCATAGACTTGACTGGGATTAACTTAGGGATCTACAAGGGGGTGACAGGAACATGCTTCAGAAACATGGCAATCAAATTGTCACTGCCAAAAAATGTACACCCTTGCAGTCCACCCTGGACACTGTTTGCCTGCAACATACCTTCAGACCTCCTATGAACTCATGTTCACCTCTACCTCAAGAGTATGAGTATCACCTACAGCTTTCAAGGTTGTTTTTATGGGAAGGGAATTTCACTTATCTGTTCACGGAAGAAACTCCCTAAGATGTTGCAAAGGCAATGAGGCTCTTGTTCTCTGACAAAAGCCTGAAAACATGTGGAAGGCAGACTCCCAATGAAAGCAGTTTGCATTAAAACCCTAATTGCTGATAGAAAGACATTTAGAAGTTAAAATTAAGGCGGCAACCTCTGCTGTAAGAGGCCTTCATGCAGTCTAGCAGCATGAGTGTCATAGGCAAAAACGGGCAGGTGATTCAAACAATTAACTTGAGGAGCACAGAGGTGTCCCAACACTGCTCACAGTGGAAATCCTTGAGCAAGGAAGGTGAAGGAAGCTACAACAAGGACACAAAAGCTGCTGTGCACCTTTAAACCTCTTCTTACCTGTCTTCTGTTAACCTCATTAGAATTGTCCCTCTAGTTGAAAAAACGATGAAGGACATCCTCAGCTGAGGGCTGGAGAAGGAAAGAAATAAAGTGAATTATTTTGGTGATCCAGACCAGAGCTCACTGTATGCGTAACACCAAACACGCAGGGCGCTCTGGTTGCTATCTAGATTATAGCTCGATAGGATGAAAGACAGGACTGAGCAGCAAAAGGTCTATTGCCTGGACCTTTAGTCAAGGCAAACCATGAGGAATCCTTCTAAGAGATGTAAATAGCACTTGCATCATGACCTTACGATTGCTAAAGCAAGAAAGGCTTAAGTGTGTCCTGGTATCACCATGGAGATGAAGGCAGGCTAATTATGTTTATAACAACACGTTCCACCCACTGGCCTGGGGGATTTTTCATCCCATCTCAAGGCATTCGGTGCCTGAAAGCTACAGCCTCAGGCCTCTCCCTGCAGACCCAACGTTCAGTGCCTCATGCAGGAGCCAGACAACTGGGAAACAGGAGGATTCCTTCCCCACAAAAGCACAACTTGATCCATGGAAGTCAGGCAGGAAAAAAAAGGAACAATTAGCTTATCTACTCCTATTTCCTACATGACAGAAATTTGGGGGAAAGCAGTCAATGGGATGATGTGAGAAAAGCATAAAGAACTCCCTCTCCACCAGGGGACTGGCACCAGCATGTGCTACTGACTGGAACTGAGAGCACATCTCCCAGCTGCTGGCACACACACGCCTCCTCACATGGCTATCTGCAAAGCAGCACTTCTTACCTTATGAACTTGCGGGCCAAATGTTCCACAAAATGATAGATTTCATTCCAATGGTGCAGGACACTTCCTGATCTAGGGAAGCAATTAATACAGGAGACATTAGTTTCATTGCTGCTATTGTTGTTTCCCCAGCCTCATGTTTTGTTACACATTGCTCAGCTAGTCATTTGTTTTTATTTCAACACTCACTGTCCATATTCTTCCTTTAAAGAGATATTAAGCTGTAAATTACATTTCCTCCTTCACTTTGAAAAGCAAGAACAATTTACACTCCACGCAAGTGTTTGAGTCTACACTTGGCAATAACACATGGCAGTTACGCTGGACCTTTAGCGCAGCCTGAAACAAATAAACCCTGCGGGAGTGAGGACCTGTCTCACTGCACAGTATTTCAGATTATTTCCACCAACTCACTTGCCGTACTGTTATGCAGAGCTGTTAGCTCAAGTGTATTTTGAGAATAAACTGCTGTTGGAGGAACAGATTATTAAATTTCTCTAGTGTTTCCACTGTGCTAGAGACTACGAAAAGTAAAACAGCTTAGGTGCACATCTCGACTGTTCTGGCTAATTCTTTCACACCTCAGTTAAAGAAAAAAGGAACTAATTTTGCTTCTCAGGAAAATAAACCACGGACTACAATGGGATCGGATTCTTCTTCTTTGTGTTGTTAAGAACAAGGAAAAAAATTAGGTTAATCAGAATCTTTCAGTACTAAATGCCTCTTATGGCATAAACACTTCTAGGAACACTGGAATATTAATATTGGAAAAAAATTCCTTCCTAGAGTTGGAAAATAAATGTGTCATCAGTTATTTAATTCAATGACCACAATTAAAAATATTTATAGGGCAGACAACCATTCCAGCTTTAAGATAAACTTTATTGATCCGCAGCCTGAGGAAGGAAAGATGAACGTTGGAGATGTTTTTTCACTTCACAGAAAGAAAACACATCTGACCAGACCCTATTCTACCTTAGATGTGAGAATGCAACCGAATAGCCACAAACAGACTCACCCCAGCCCTGCAGACCTGCTACAGCTAACCCCAGCCCGGCTGCCGAGAGCATTACTTCACTTCCTAGCAGCCCAGCAAGGATGCAAACCACATTGCGCAGGTCATACAGATTTCCTTCCCTATTCTCCCCGCACCTGGTTTTCATTTACAGCCATTCAGTAAAAACCTCGGCCTTACCCACTTGCTCCACGATACCTGAAGCCATTCTTTCTCTCTGTGACCCCAAAGGCAGCCTGAGGGGACATGCAGTGAGGACCCTCGCGCAGGTACGGGAGCACGTGGGCCATCTGGAAAAGCAGTGAATGCTCTGGCTCTCACTGCACAAAGGACCCAATCAAATGCACCTCTTTAAAGATAACCTTACAGACCCCTCTGCTCTGTCCTTGATTGTCAGGGACAGATCACAGAGGAGACTCGTTCCTAAGCGCCAGATTACTTCTTGGCTCTCTTTCCTTTCATCAGACCAGAACCTGAAATCATTACGTGTTCTCCATGCAAATGTGTGTCAGAGAGGACCAAAGAAACACCAACAGCAAGGGTCTTGATAAACTAATTAAACCCCACAGACACTGGGAAATTGGTGTCTTAACAGATGAAGGGCAAGGTGCATCAGGACTTGCTCTCAAACAAGAAACCTGACCTCCGCTGCATCCAAACGGCAAACTG
Source organism: Pterocles gutturalis (assembly GCF_000699245.1). Taxonomy (NCBI): domain Eukaryota; kingdom Metazoa; phylum Chordata; class Aves; order Pterocliformes; family Pteroclidae; genus Pterocles; species Pterocles gutturalis. The sequence goes on along the minus strand of NW_010112408.1, from coordinate 21,073 downwards.
ATAGAACAGAGACACACAAAGCTCAACCCCAGGTGCAAATTCCTCTCAGGTGTACGGAATAACTCTGAGACCTCGAATATGACAGACACTCCAGCCCCATCAGTGCCAAATAGCCCAAATCATTTCTGAGAAGTGGCCTGAAAAATAAATATTTATTGTTTTTATATGGCATAAAAGAAACACTCGAGTTTATAGCAATGGTTACATCAGTCTCCAGAAGCCACACAAAGCCAAAGCTTTGTTAACCATAAAACAATTACTACCTCCTTCAGTGAAAGGTATGTTGCTTTAGACCATAAATCACCTCCCAAAAATGTACGCCTCGTTAAAGGTCTGCATGTCTCCTGAACCACCTGGCAGCAGACACGTGAAGCCAGGCCCCTTTCACAAGTACGCCCTAACCAGCCTTCTCCGAGCCATCAGAGGAGACGACTCAGCTCTCAGCCTCTGCCAACGCAGGAGCTGCAGCGAGCCCCCGCTGGCACCAGGACACTGCCCTAGGAGCTGCACTAGCCTCGCAAAGTGGGGTTGTTTCTTCCCCTTCATTAGAAGCCTCCGAAAAAAAGTTGATCGTCGCTTAAAATTACTATTGCAGCAAGGCAGCCAGGGACGAGACCCAGCCACAGAGCATGTAAGGTATGCAGGTTGTCCTACGAAAGTGTCATTTCCCATGGCTTTGAGACATCATGTGTTTTTTGAAAACAACATTTGCCAGAATGAAGCTTAAAAACCAGTAGCTCAGCCCAGTGCTGTGCCGGTCAATAGCACATCCTGTTTAAGTGTTTGCCTTTGCAACTCTTGTTCCACTGGTCTTAACTTGTTGGGGCATATTTTTTTCAGCTAAGCAGTGCTTTTTAATTCTTCACACAAGTATGGCTTCAGCTCCTGCTGCACCTCCTGCCCTTCGTCATCCTCACTTTGTTCTCCCACCAACAGTCCCATCTCTACACCCTCTGGAACAAAACTCCAAGAGCTGCAGCTCTTTTTCCATGAAACCGTCCCACGCATCTATTAACACACAAAAGGAACAACCTGAAGTTCAATAGCGGCAGAATGCTACATTTCTACTTTAAGGAAACTTCTTACCATTGCTACTATTATAAAAGCAAAACAACTCTATCCCACAAAAGGAGGATGGTTTCTGCTTTCAGTTCCGAGGTGGGGCAATTGAAATAGTCTACAATCCATCCATTCTTCATCTCTACCAGAGCAAGCTATAAAAGGCTCCCAAAATGAAGGCTCACACTTTTGCTGACCATCCGTCGTTCCTTCCAGCACAGCACGTTTACATCGGTAGCTAGAGAGCTCGCAGTCTACTTGCAGATAATTTCTCCACCTCGTCCAGCCCAGGTATCAGTGGCTGTAGATACCCGGGTCTGCATTTAGAAGTAAATTACTCCTCTAATGCATTAAATACATCTCCTGAAACACACTTCGGACTTCTTACAATCCTCACTTGGCATAAAATAGACAAAACCAACGAAATGAACTCTTTTGCAGTCAATAGAGTGTTTACAAAGCCAGCACTAGCTCTGTGTTCACCTCCACAGCTTTCGGCTGTGTTGTTTGGAAGCCCCGCAGTAAAAGACACTCGTCGCTTGTAAAGCCTCTCATAATGCAGGCCAAGGACTCTGAGAGACACAGGTGTTTCTCAAGCCCAACTGTAAGACAACAAAAGCCAAACTGAAAATGGTTCTCTCTTTGTATTCCCAAAGAGAAACAAGACAGAGAGCCAACACTTTGCAGCTGAATAGCTGACACTATAAACTTGCAATTTAACAAAAGGCTCATCCTGAGGATGCCAAATTCTCTTCCTGGAGAAAAGCCCAACAAATGGAAATTAAGACTAAGTAAACCATTATGCCTTTAACAAGAGAATGATACATGCTGTGGTCCACGGTGCTGGCGCTTTGCACACCTGCACTAAATGCCAGGGTGAGAGAGACATGCCATGGCTCCACGGTTCTGGACATGGAGCCCCGCTCCGGCTCAGCCCTGCCCTCCAGCAGGTGCTTTTCTCCAGCTCACTGGGACAAGACGCACCAGAACCCAAAGCTGCAGCAACTCAAACCTCCTCACAGTTTGTCTTTGTTTCACTTTACAGACTCCTTGTTTCTGTTTCTGTCATTGTACTTTCTCAGAATACCCACGGTTTTAATTCACAAACTAGAATAAAGCAGAACCAAGCCCACAAACTCGCACACAAAGACTCCACGCCAGTTCCGTGCAGGGCAGCTGACAGACATACATAAGGACACCTGATGCAGAGAATGATGTTGATGCAAATCCTCTTTAAACCTCCAGAGTCTTGGACTAGCTTCAAGCAGTCTCAAAGCTGTCTGAGGTGGCATTGACCCAAGAAGCTTTACAGCATCTTTTTGAGCTCTTTAACAATGAGCCAAAAAAGCATCCTTTGTCTTCCCAAACACTTCAGGAGCAATTTTGAAAACACTACATAACACAGAGATGTCAGATAGTTTCCTCAAAGCATTGCATCACCTATCTTGCACCACACTTCACACGAGACAGCTCACCAGAGATACCATCAAACATTTGAGATCACAAGGTCTGTAGAGGTCCAGTTCAGAGCAGGATAAGCCTCTAAGCCCAACCGCAGTCCAAGAACATTCTTCTCTTCCTGAGTGGCAGGGGATAAGCAAAAAAAAAAAAAAAAAACCCAAAAAAAAAACCACCCAGCTAATAAACAACTACAGACTGAATTTACATCAAGCAGTAGATAAAATGCAGAGTGCTGCAAGCACACAATTCATCCTGGATGTAGCGCAGCTCCCATCCACCCCTTTTACCAAGGAATAGTTAACCTTTGATTCACCACTGGCTAAAGACATGTACACAGGTGATGGGCAGCACTTCACACAGGAGCAGCTCATTGCAAAGGCATGCCCACAGCAGACTTAGGAGTGAATTACATTCCTTCAGGCAACAAGCAGAGAGACACAAGAATGAGTAAATTTCTCCACACTACCTTGCGAGCATCCCTTAACCCTCACTCTAAAACCAAGAAGATATACTCCATATACTTGCAACCCCCTGCCAGGCAAACAAAGGGCATACGTCGCTCTGGGTTCAGGCCTGCCATTCCAGAAAAACAAGGAATCACTGACTACGCCAACAAAGATCAGAGATCATTTTGACTCTATTTCCACAGACACTCCATTTTACCATATACCTACTAAAGGTTTACACTTCTTCAGATTAGAGCAGCCAGATTATGACTCAGCTCTGTCGGCATCCTGTGGTTAGCTCTGTCGGAGGGCTCACGTTTCCCAGGGGAAGAGTCACTGCTACCAGGAGCTGCTCCTGTAGGTCAGTCTCCCTGCCTGGTGATGCAGTGTTTGCCGCTCTCCATCCCACTGTGGCCCCTATATTCTCCTCCTCTGAGTGTAAATCTGGGCTTAGTCCCACTTAAATCACAGTAACTACAGCTACTGAAGCTAGACTCACAGAAAGAACTATTCGCCTCTCTTCAGCAGGAGTTTCACTTCAATACAACTGGTTAAAAATAGATCAGCTGTCTGGTGGAATAACAAAAGGATCACAGGAAACAGCTTGGATTACTTGCCTCATTTTGCCAAGGATCTTTTAGAGCCAAGTTTTCTTTCACACACGTACAGTTCCTTGCGTGTTTTCTGCACGAGTATAGAACGCCTGCTATTTGTGCCCAACAGGCAAGAGCACAGGAAATAACACCTTTGACACAGAGGATACAGCAAAAGATTCTGAGAAGACTTTCATTGTTATCCCCTCCTCCCTACCTGCGAATAAATTAACCCAGGAGCTGCCTCTAAATGTTCCAACTGTGCTCATGGGGGGCATCCACACACTACTGCACTGGAAACCATGTCAGCTAAGGGGTGGGTCAGAGTCTTCATTAATTAGTCACATGGATGATATTTTTAGAATAACTAGACAACATCAGCAAAACCAAATGTTTGGGTTTTTTTATTAACATCTCACTGCCTCCTCATTCTTCCTTCTTAATGAAGGCCCTGCATCCTATCTTGCACCCAGGCTGTTCATTCTTTGGCACCATCTTCTGCTGTAGGCTTTGCTACCATTCAGTTTACGGGAGCCTCCACCTATGACACCCCTCAGCAACACAAAAGGACATGCCATCTCCGATCAGCTCTCAACAATTCTCCCAAGATAAGCCAGCATTCCCTTCCACAACTCATCGTGGTACAACCTCCAGAGCACCCTGTAGGACGGGATCCTGCATACACCCTCAACAGCAAATCGCATACAACTGTACTCTAAATAACATGCGGCTTGAGTTGGAGCCCTCTCCACCTTTTTTTTTTTCGCAATCAAAGCACAAGAGAAATGGATTAATCCACTCAGCTCATGTGAATAGCATTCCTTCAGAGAACCTGCTGCCAGGCAGCCGAGAATTTCAAGTTAGCTGTTTGGGTGTCTAAAGCTATTTTTGACCTTTTAAGTTTGCTGCACGTCAAGCAACGATACTCAAGAGAGCTGGCAAACCATCATTTCCTCCAAAGTTGGAGCACTGCACCAACAACAGCGTGACAACTTCAGCTTTACTTGGCAAGGAGGTTGCCCAGCTGGCACCGCAGTCCTCGGAGGGGTCCTTGCACCACTTCTGGTGCAGAACTCTGCTGCCCTGAGGTCCAATGGTCGCAGCACGAGAGGCCTCCCCTATTGCTGCCTAAGCTGTGCGAGAACTCTTGGAAGTGATAGAAGACACCCAAGTGCCCGCACAGAGATGAAGGATGCCATTGTCTCCAGCAAGCATATCTGGTATCGCTCAAGCTGTTGTTCTGTTTGTCACATGCACATCAAGGCTGTGCAGCATAACAGGGTTGTTTCTGAATGAACGAGTCATGGATTTTCTTCTCCTTCATGACCATGAGAGACGGGAGATTTGCTTCAGATCCTCCGAGCATGCCATCTGCAGGGATCCATGTCTCCAGCTGCCTGCAGATAGCCAGAGCAAACCCTGTTTCCCTTCAGAAGTTCACACAGCAAGGCTGCAGGAGTCTCCTAAGGAGAACGTCCCAGAGAGCTAGAGCATCACTTCATGAGAACAGCCCCTCACACGCGTCCCTTCCCCAGAGGGTTACGTGTTCAGTTGGAAGGGCTTCTTGTGGCCAGAAGTATGCTTCGAGAGCCAGTGCTGTGACAAGGACTGTGCAATGCAGCAGCCGGAACGTGTCCTACGCGCAGCGGGTGCTCAGCGGACTGAAGCAGTCACTAATCCAACCAGGCACCGAGGCAGCAGGGTCAGCAGAGGGCTCCAGCACTGGTGGCTTCCAGGGCTGTGTTTATTGGTTTTATGTTACTGCTTTGATCCCAGAAAGTAGGTTGCTTAATATTTTAATGGCTTTCTTCTACCATTGAAATTAAAATTTCATGTTTCAGAATCTAAATCTCTTCTGCTTGAGTGTCCTTTATCTCTTTTAATAACTTTTAAACATGTTTAGAGCTATTTCAAAGGAAAGCAGTCAGCCCTGAATCTATTATCATCATTTCATAGCTTGCCTGAAGGCCTCTCTAGGCATCACCTCTCTCTGCATTCAGGACTTCAGCAGCATTGTCAAAACATTCCCTGGACCATTAGAAGGTAGAAAACCCACGCTAAATAAAACTCAAGTTTTTTAGAACTTCAGCTTAGCATCTGAGGAATTAAAGAAAGTTTTAAAGATAAAGGATAAAAGACAACCTCGTCTACCACAGTAAGTCTCTCATGAGCCTCCTCAAAGGCTAAGCAATCAGGTCCATGGCATACCGGACACACTAGTGGCTTAAACACCATAACTCTCCTCCAAATTCCACTGGAGACCAAGGACATTCTTACATCAGACCCTGTTCACTTCTCCACAAGAAAAATCCCAGAAATAAGAATCCTGCAACTGGTAAAGCAGGATTTTTTGTTGGATACCTTGATATATCCACTGAGGTAAGCCTGTCTGCTTTAAAGTTTGTGCCAAGCTCTGTATTTCCACCCAAATTCATAATCCCTTGAGTAAGCCTAGAAAGTTGTGCCTTTTAGTAAGAGGACAGCACAGAACTTGAAATAATTGGCAGTTCAAATTACATTAGCTCAGAGGTCTAACACAGCATGTCCATCAGATTTGATAAAACCTTTGATTCTGCTTCAACTTTCAGGGAAATGCAGTCTGCAAAAGCTGTCTGCAGTCCAAATCATACTCTATTTGGGGTTTTGTTGTTTGGGTTTTTTTTTTTTAATACGTTGCAATAAAAGTATTCCAACTAACAACTGAACAGCCAAAGCAAGAAAATGCAATAGACAGATCTTTCCACTGAATAAAGCAAAAAAAAAAATCTTTCCCCTAGAGGATTAGGACAACTGGCACACTAAAATAGCCAGTGTCTCAGTCTAGCATTTCACCCAGTATTTTGTAATAAAGTGTTATGTAATTCCAAGTCATTTATACTGATGGAATGTGGGAGCTACTGCAAAACACTCAAGAGGATCAGTCAGAAAGCTTCATCTGCAAGCACTTTTGGCAAGTTACAAATACTTTCCTGTCTCTGAAATTTATGGTTAATAATGTCAGTACCATGGCTCTGGCATGTGTATTCTCCAGTATTTCCAAACCTTTGGTTCAGAATAACTTCTTAATCAAGAAAATTAGGAGAATCATTTTAGCTAGTATTTTCTAATACTTTTCGGTAAATTTTTGTATTGAATATGAAGCTTTCCAAAGCTCAGCACATATCTATTTCACATTGCTCCATCTACAATTTGAAGGCCTGCAAAGAGGCAAACTTACCAGTGCCAAGAAGATGACACTGTGACAATTGGTGACAAAAAAAGGGAGGTAGGAAGTTATCTTCAGTATAAACAGGTAAGCAGTCAAAATATGCATTTGATTAACAGGAAACAAAGAAAATGTGACTCAGCGTAGAGCAAATAAAAGCTCTCTTTAAATAAGGCACTCTGTTTTCCACCACAACAGCAAAAATCAGACCCTTTCAAAGGGAGCAGCCACCTCTCAGAGCCCCGTCCATACCTGCAAGTTGCTACTCTAGAATGCTCAGAGCTAAGGAGCAAGCGGCACAGAAGCAGACCACCAGGCAGGCGAGCATTTCCTCCACGTTTCTCAGCTACAGAATTAATCCCTGCAATAATAACTCTCTAACCTCTGCTTTCTGAGTGCCTCAACCTCCACAGTTCAAAAACCAGAGGTGACCAGGGCTTTGCCCTTCTCCCAACCGCTCCTCTAAGAAACTACGGGGTCAAGTACACAATAAAGCTCCCATATCAGCCGCAGCAAAATTTATAACAACTTGATTTACAGAGCACAATGGGATTATATACTAGACCTACCAAAGAAGTTACCATAACAAAAACAAAGCCACAGTAGCAAGGAGTTTCATAGGTCCCTCGGGGACACAGTGACTTCTACAAAACCAAAATCCAAAGCAAACCTCCTCGGTATCAGTACATGCCATGCCAGTTCGTACCTAGACAAAGATTTCTTCGAAAAAGAACAGAGTAGCACTGACTTACTTGTCTAGAATGAAATACAAATCAAATCCTCCGTAACAGGCAGGACCACCATTCTCTCTCTTTCCACCTTGTCCATCACAGGCTAGCATAAAAGTTGCTAGGAAGAGACATTTGAAGCCAAATCTCAAGACGCTTTGCTTTGCAATAGCCATTATATCCAGAGAGGAGGAGAAAAAGAAACTCTTCTTCCAAGGCTCCTTTATTTCACAGGTTTCTCCACAAAAGCCATTCAATGACCTTTAAATGTATATATGAATATTTTATTCCTTAAAGCTCCACTTGCAACAGCTGTCCTCAGGAATCGCAAGACTTTCCCCCTTGTTTCCCTTGCACTTCTGTTTCTTGGTTTCAGATTTCAAGATGCACAATACTGTATTTCACTTTTTTTTTTTTAAAGGGACTTGACCCTCAGTCTCTCTTGCAGCTCTCAGAAAGCAGCACCATTGTTTTGCAAGAGAAGGAGCAGCCTCCTAACAAATCTTGCTTTGTCACAGACTCCAGAAAAATACAGGGAGGGTTTGAGGTTTTTTTCCCCCCCCAACTATTATTGTTATTATTATTACGGATGGTAAGTTTTATTTTTCCTTCACAAAAAGAGCTCCGAGAATGCCACCTTGTGGCAAAAACTCAAGCTGACAGGAGTCTCTGGTTTTAAGCACATCATTCGTGCACCGAGCATACTGAACATACACCCCAGCAGCTTCAGGCGCGAACACAGAAGCGATTTGCCCACAGCAGTCACGCAGCACTGTGCAGAAACACTTTTGTTTCCCACATAGGCAACATCTGAGTTTAAAGACCTTTAAAAACCTCGGGTAGTTTCAGAAAAGTTAAGCCACACTAAGTGGCATCCCTTATGTTTCCTCAGTCCTGAGAAATATCAAGCACAACCTGTGCCTGTGAAACAGGCTTCCCCCTCTCACCATCCTTAGAAAACTCATTTCAGCCCCTAGAGCCTAAACCCTCCCTCTTCCAGGAAAGTTTTGTGGAAAATAGTAACTTCAGCTCCACTTGCATTTTCTGCCCCCTTCTACAAACAGCGCAAGCACCAAAACCTGAGTAAGACAGGTCAGGAACAAGAGCATCCCCCAGCACCAGAAAGAACTAAAGAAAGAGACACTAGGAGCAGGGGCTCACCTTCCCCCTCAAATCCTCTCAAGGCTGTAGCAACACGCCTGTTCCCCATCACTGCTAACTGCTGCTCCACGGAGCTGCCTCAGGTGTTGCATTCAGCGTGGGGGAACCAGGTCAGGTTTCTGAAAGCAGACACAGGTGCGCTTGAACCTGGCTGTCAAGCTGTTCTTCGTTGTGTAAAGAGTTAAATTTGTCTTTAAAAAATCCTTAGAAAAGCAAAAAATCTGCAGAAAGAACAGGAAAAGCAGCAGGATAGGTTTCAAGGGAAAACAACATGATAACAGAATTTTGACAGAAGCGGAAGAGTCTGGAGAACAAAGTAGTTCAGCACCTTGCTGCATTGATGATTAATAATGTTGGGAGTGTTCTCCCTCCCACAGCTGCTTATGCTCAGCAAACACACCAGCTCATCACCTCTAACCTGGGGCAAACGGCACCTCCTCGGACCTGCTGCTAAATCCTGATCAGACCTGAGGGAAGGGGAGATCCCTTGCAAGTCAAAGCTTCTCTAGGGCTGGACAGGAGCAGAACCAGGTGTTCTGTAGATGGATATTTTGGGCTTCCACACCTAAAGTCCAGGGGAGCTGGGAGTGCGGGTGTGAGTGTCTCACTTAGTCTGGGAGTAGTAACACAGCTCATTGCTGCACAGGCAGAAGATCTGTGTCAGGGTATCAGACTCTCTACAACAAACAAAACCAAAGCACAATGTCAGAAACACCCATGAAAGCCGTTTGCTGCGGTAGCTGCGATGCTTCCCACGCTGAGGGTCAGCGCCTGCACCAGCCCAGGGCGGGCAGAATGCAAGGGCAGGTGTTTGGGGAACTGCAAAAAAGAGGAGGAGCTGCCTCCTGCTTGTTGCACGTCTGAGGGATCTGGTTGCTTAAATCCTGGGAGAGGAGGCTGCTGGAGGATATTAGAGATCTGGGGGTCCTGCAGGCAGCATAGGTGTGCTAGGTGAGCAGGTAGGGTTTGGGGATTTGGAAGTTTCATACGGCTGCTCTGGAACAAATCTGTTTGGAGTTATGAAACTTGAATTACACAAATAATGGGATTATGTATAGAGTTTTGTGTGGGGATTTGGACATTATACTGCCCTAAGGAAGGGGGTGAGACTAGCTCAGGGTTTATTTTTTGTTATTTTAAAAGAAAATGAGTTGAATAGGGGATGTAAAAATAGGAAGAGTAGAAGAAAAGCTTCTTCTCTAGGGAACTAATGTGCTGGTTTTGAGCAATCTTGGAAAAGTACTTAGGGCCAGCTTCTGATCTGAGGTACAGCTAGGGCTCCTACCACAGCCAGATGAAGTATTGTGTGCTCACCAGTTTATGATCTGTGTCTGCCTAAAGATTAAAAGTAGACCGAGAATCTCATTCATTTGTTTCTGATTGGCACTGAGATGAACAAATATGTAGAGTTTAAAAAAAAAAAGTACCTTAGGAAAATAATTTTGGCCTGAAGCTAGCAGAGGGAAAGGAGGGGAAGTGGAGGAGGAGGTCAGATTCTCTGTATAGCTGTGGATTCAGGCTGACAGAAGGCCCAGGAAAAATTGAGAAAAAGCCAATGAATGAGGCATCAGCTGAAGCTTAGAGCATTCTGAGATGGAGGGAGCTGCTGACAAAGTGGAACACCAGCTTTGTGCTGTACCTCTGACTTTCTCCAGGGCTACTCTTCATGTGCCTCTCTTAAGAATGTGCATTTTTGCTTATGATCTGGTAATAGCAGCATAACTACTGGGATACTCTGAGAAAAGCAGTTCTGTAATAGGAAGCTCATGTGAGACACAGGAGGGGGTGTTGGAATTTCTGTTTGTCCCTCCCTCACTAAAAATTCTGGAAACAAAAATATTATGAAGACTATAGCTTTGTGTGAAGACCTGACAGTTCTTGGAGAGACTGGGTGTGTTGTATTCTTTGTGAGAAGGTGCTAATAAGTAAGGTGTTTTGATTGCATACAGCAGTTCAAGGAGTAACTAAGTTCCAAGTGATGCCCTTGGTGTGTGAACAGAATTTGCATATGTAAATGATGGGGGAAGTATGTTCAGCGGGTTTTCTTGTTTTATCATCTGCTCCCTTATGTATTTATGGGACCTTTGCTGAAACTTGCAGCTTGGAAGAAGCTGGTTCTGTTGGTTTGTGGTAACAGCGCTGTTGGTGATAGGTGAGATGCAGCACATGACAGCGCTGTGTGGGTTTTGTGAGCACTCACGTGGGTGTCTTCGGGGGTGGTTCCCTTTGGCTTACAAACGTCTGCCCTGTATGCTGGATGATGGCTGCTGTCAAGATCTCAAAATCATCTTCCTAGTTTTCATGGCACTTGAGGAAGCTGCTACAGCAGCCTACATGGATAACTGAGATAGAATCATAGAATGGCTTGGGTTGGAAGGGCAACGTGTCCCACCACCCTCACAGTGAAAAATGTCTTTCTAATATCTAAAGCTCTCAAATCTGCCCTCTTTCAGCCTAAAGCCATTACCCCTCAAACTGCCTATGCTGACTGACAGTGTTGTCATAAACGTATCGGCACTTTGCAGGAATTACTTCTGTCTTCAGGGTAGACGTGTCCTTAAATTCCCTGGCTGTATCTTCCAACGGTGTAGCTCAGCACAGCTCTGCTAGTATCAGCAGAGCTCCCCTGTCCTACCTGGTGCAGCACAGCAGGCTGCTCGGGGTGGCAGTTCTGGGCCTTTACATTTCCACTGTACAACATGTGAATCAAGTCTGACACCCCGCGGCCACAGTGGCTTTTTTCTTCCCTGATTGCTCTAATTTTTCAAGGCATCAGTAACTTCCTTCTCTCTTGCTTTTATCTGACTTTGCCCTGCCTTGATTTTATTTGCCTGTGCTGTAACATGTAAGGCTGTATTGCATTATTTTTCTGGTGATTAGAGTTCATTCCACTAGCTGTCTTTTAACAAGGGCTGTTAACCCTGCACTTGTATGTAACTCCTTCCTGAAGAGAAGTATTAGGCTAAGTACACACATGAAAATATATTGCTGGTAATGTATTAAGTAAAATAGGAAATATGGTGTAGGGATTGAATGATTCTGCCATAATTTAAGAACACCATGTAGTTGCTTTCCAAGTCTTTTTTTATAATTTCTGCTTAAATGTGCCTAAGAACAGGGGTGCAGCCAGTCAAGAGGTGGTCCCCTTTCGTTACTACAGTAGGTACTAAAGTTGTGCAATAAGGCCACTCACTCCTCACAGCCTCCCCTCCTCTGCTCAGTGTTGCATGAATATTGCTTTACTTTGCCTTTATTTTAATGTTTCCAAGCATTTTGCCAGGGCTAGAGCATCCCTGCAACACCTCTGCAAGTGGTTTTTTTACATTAGCTTATAGCCAGACAAAATTTAGGCCAGTCTGCTCAAAGGGCCATATCTCATTAGTGGTATCATTCTCTCTAACTGAGTTTAGACAAAGACGATCAGCCCAGTTCCCACTGATCCTGAGTTTGGAGCAAATGATGAAGAAATCATTTTCATTTCTGAAAACCTGATTTTTGACTTCCCTTCTTAAATGAAAGCACTCAATATAAAGTACTTTCTAAGAACCTGAGTTTAAAACTCTGCAAGCTCTAACGACCAAGACCAAACCACAGCACAGGTGTCTGGATCCTCAGTCTCCTGTGACTCACAGGAATGTAAACTCAGTATTCTCCTTAAGAGTCTGTTCAATTTGATCAGGTATTTAGGCAGCAGGATAAGCTCACATGCCCAGCAGAGGGAGCAGAGCTGCACAGAATGAAACATTCAGATCTACTGCCTACATTTCACATAATCCTATGGGATTTAAAAATAAAACATTGTTGGATTTGCAGTGTCTGACTCATCCTTTTCAAAGTGCTGTAAACATGGGGAATGTGACCATTTATCTATGAGGCCAGGTGCATCTTAACAGATCCTGCTCCTCCTTGAAGACACTAATTAACCTGACGTACTCCAAACTGGAGTTGGGACTGGAGTGATAAAGGGAAAAAATTTCCCTCTTCAGCCTGTACTGTGTTGTCAATTTATCCTTCTAATCACGTTTACAGATCTCCTTTGAGTATTGTCTGTCTTTCATACCACACTTACTAGCACATCCGTTAGATTTTACAGGATGAAATGCAGAAGGGTATCTGCAGGGTGCAGCTGTGTTTTTTTTTTTTGAAATCCCAGATCAGTGTGTCTCAGAGCCTGGGAGATGGCTTTGTTGACATCTGCCATAAAGTGCCCTCCGCCATTAAGTGTCACCTCCCGAACCATGGTGATTTTCTGCAGCGCTGGGGGATGGCATGGGCTGCAAGGTTTGTAGCGAGACTGTTGTTGCTGTAGTTGTTCTTCAGAACTCCCATCCCAGCAGTGAGAAGCAAATGTGTCCATATGCTGTGGGGGTGTGCTGGCAGGCACGGACTCTGCACTGAGGTAACAAGATGTGTAACAGCTCCGCTCAATACCAAGAAATAAAGTTTCTATTGAAGCATCAGGTTTATTTGAGCCCTTAACTCTGTTTCTTCAGATCTCCTGTAGTCCAGTTTTAGAGTATTGTATTTCTGTTACTGCTGAGAAGTTTCTTTGGTTTGTTAGGTGGCTGAAGTTTCCTTTTCTTTCACTTATGTTTGCTGTTAATATGCACATACTATTACCAAAAAGTTTCTTTTCCGTCCTTACTGAAAAGCAAGTTAAATAGAGAAGTGACAATAAGAAGGCAAAGTAGGGCATGACAAGAACTGAAAGATTTTGCTAGAATACTGTCTAATGACTAAAAATAAGTTAAAATCCCCTCTAAACTTCAATTCTTGCCTCTTTCTGTCATATTTAGCCTTAGCAGAATGAGAACTGACGGTGTGTAAAGGAATTAAACTTGTGTAATACCCAAAAGGAAGGAGATTAGCAGCAACAAACTACTGTCTCTCTCCTCTGCTAGGGCTGATGGGTGCCCATCCAGATAATTCAGATGCTTTTGCCTGAGATGTGCCTAAGTGAACTCCAGATCCTTTCAAACTGCTACAGCAGAAAGCTTCTGGGGATCAGTGAGAGGGTCACAGAAAGTGAGGGATGTTGCACGGCCGGTATTCTTAAAGACGGGTTTGTATTCACCTGGATGACCCAGGGCATCCCACCATTTTTGTTAGAACAGGGGAAACAGTCAAACTTGATTTTAAAGTTCTGAGCAAAAGGGACCTCGCCTTGCTAAAGTTTTAGTGTTTAACAGCCCCACTCCTTTCTTAAAAAATTGTACTTTAATCCCTCTCTAAACTTCTCTACTTTCAAATGCTTGGGATTGGCTTCTTACACTCCAAAGTTTTGATTCTTCTCTATGGGAGTGGCTTGACCACATAGGAAATTTGAGTTCAGGCGTCCACCACAGGGTCGGGGAGGGGAAAATTGTTGTGAGGTGACAGCAGTCCAAGATAAATGCATCCTTCCAGTTGCCACTTTTTTTAAAAAAACGGTTAACTTTGTAGCAGCAAGCTTCATGCTGGGTCAAAGTAGAGAGGATACTGTTTGTCTCTAGCCCCGAGCTGACAAATGCTTTGTCCAATGGCCTTGTTAATTCAGCAGAAACATTGCTGTATTCTTAGCTTGACTCATGCCAAATCCAACTCCTGGAAGACGGGACATGCAGAGAATCCAGGACTAGCTATCAGGAAAGCGTGAAGACTCTTTCTATGTGTCCCTGGCAGCATAAATGGAATAAATCTTTCATCTCCCCTTACAATGCCATTGCAACATTAAGGAAGGAAAACTAAGTCTGGTTATCTCGCATCTTCAAGGCTGGGTTAGAGGTGTTGGGGAGAAGACAGGTGGGAATCTTGCACTGTCTCAGGGGAATCACTAATTCTGTTTGTATTCTGTATGCATCTTGGAAGAAAAGCTTCATCCACCTGAGTGTTCAACATGATGCCTCCAGCCAGCCCTCGCTATGCGATGGAGAAACTGGAGGACTCTAGGAACGGAACCACTCTGTAAATCCTACAAATCAGACTCCTTCTCCTTATAAAAAAAAGGTAAATTAGTTGCATTGTCCTTCTTTCTTTCTACCTTTCATGCCACATCAATCAAGATTCTTAATGTGAGGCATATTTCCCTGACAAGGGACAGGAAGGTTTTAAGTCTGTACACCCTGTTTGCTGCGTATGTCCTCTGATGCCCACCTCTATGGTGTGCCCTGTGTGAAGAGCTGGCTTTTGAAAGAGCAAAGGGCTCAAAAGGGGTAGAAGAGATGCAATCAAAATGTTTCTGGATGTGTTCATAGATGCTAAAAGGTAAAATAATGAGAAGGTAGACAGAGTTAATCCATGCTAAAGGTCTTTATTTGAAAGATATGGTCACCAATTGATCTGTTTCAGCATCTGAATCATCAAGAATGAACTCTCAAAAGAGGAGATGCCAGGGAAGAACAGCATCGGGGTTGGCTTTGTGCAGCAGCTATTGAGCATCCGTAGTTGGTTCAAGGAAGGTAAGATTTTCAGACCTTGGTATTGCCAAAACAGTAGTTAAGGCCCAAAGTTTGCAGGACTTCAAGTCTAGTGCACGCTCCTTGATCGAATGGGAATTGAGGTCCTTTAGAAACAAGAAAAGGAAAATAAAAATTACCGTGAGGTAATACCTAAGATGGTGTTGAGTGATCAGTGCACTCACTGGCAGCCCTTCATACCTGGCACACTGCACTGGCATTTTTAATCAAATGGAGCAGTCTCAAGTACCAAAGCAATTATCAAAGCAAAGCAAGCAGCAAGGAGGTGGAAATGCTGCTATGTCAGAATGTGACATCCTAAGCCTGATTTGTAAAGCGCCTTTCTCGTGACAGGGTTTGCAGACTTTGCTACTGCTTCAGGATTAACTCCTCTGAGTAAAACTTAGTTCCTTTATATATATTTAAGAAGAAATTATTTTTTTTCCCCCACAATATGAGAAATGCTATTGCAAATAATCAAATTACGATTATGGCGTTGTTAGCGAGTTGGCTGATTTGTATGAGCCTGCATAGCAATAGCTGGCATTCTACAACAGTGTGTTCTTATTGCTCTGAGCGAGCAGTGATTTTAATAATTGCTGCAACAGAAATATTTTACGTGTATGAGTGAAAGCTTCTTTTGTAGTCACCAAACACAACTGAATCTTTAACTCACAAATGAATTATCAGGAAGACATAATATTTAATACTCTTTCGGTTTTCCAGTACTGAGGGGCACTATTTCACTCTATACTGTTAGTATATATTGCTGTGTGTTATACAGCTATGCTAGTGCTAGTTAATTGGCCCTGGGCGGCTTTGACATTATCAGAGAATGCTACAAAGTGTGGGTCATTAAACTCCTAGGCAATGTGATCATTCCACCTCTGAAAAACCTACAGGGAATGAAGCAACCCTGCTTAATATAGAGAAAAACAAGTGTTTGGTGGGATTCCTTCATAAACTTATCAGCAATCTCTGAACTGAAGGATAGTGGTTCCAAGGACTACACTTTTCCTTTACCTTGGCATTACAAATGAGGTCAATCTGCAAAATTCTGGGCCAAAACTTAAGCCACCTTAAACTTTACTAAAAGGAACAGTAAGTGTTTGGATCAGATAATTTATGGAGGTTATGACTGAACACTGTTCCAATCCTGATCTGCAGAGATACTGAACCCTCTCCACAACTCCTGAGGTTCTTGATTTGTGTCCATCTCTAGTTGGAACAGCAGCATTTGTGGATTATTCCCCAGGGGGAAGAAAATGCCTGGTTCGTTACTGGCATAATTCATTTGATTGCACTCACCACGAGCTTCATAAGCCAGGTAGCTTGGGATTCCTCTGCACATAGCGACGATCTCTGATCCGTACTGCTGGAGGTCAAAGATGGGTCTCCTGTTGTAGATGTATGTGAGCTCCCTCAGAGGTATTCCTTGAGCTTGACCAAGCTGGAACTAAACATCAAACAACATCATTCAGAAAGATCAGTGCTTCGATCCATTTAACGTTATGCATATTCCTATTTCTGGAATGATGACTCAGTACTTGGTGTCTTACTCAAAACTGTGTTTAGCACAGTCTTTTAATCCCCTGTGTGACTGTGGGACCATTAGCAAGCATTGAAGACAGCTCCTGTGGCAGATCTTTCAAAGGAAGACAAGGTGGAGGGAGGCTAAAGAGAACTGGCAACTCAATTAAACAGCTGCAGGAAGAGCAGTGCAGTCAGTATTCTAACAGACCTCCTACAAAAGTATTTCCTCAGTCACTTACTAACCTCTCACCTTAGAGGTACTCAAGTTGTGACTTGGAAGCATGGAAGGAGAAGTCTACTCATTCAGTCTTCTAGAACGGGAACCAAAGAGGGCAGTAGCAACACTTGGTAGATGCAAGTAATTTTAGCGTAAATGTGAGCAGCGCTTATGACCTCTTTGAGAACTCCGAGTGTTTTAGTGGGACAGTTTTTTTCAGAACCGCTCCAGAGTGCTTTGTTTCAAATGAATTTCAAACGTATTTTCCTACTTGAGTGCTCTGTCATCTGGACAAAGTCTGTGGATGCCTGTATTTTCTCTTATGACCTAGGCTTTTTTTGTATCTCTCATTATCCAGCTACAGCTACAGGACTCCTGATCTGGCTTATAGAATTAAGATGGAGGAAAGGCTATTGAATACAGGGATGCTCTCTTATGCCCTAAAGGAAAACGGAGCTCTGAACAACAGCCTCTGCAATGCAATGTTCTGAAGTGAAAAATGCTATTTCACATTGAAATGACTCAACTATTTTTAGATATTGCTATCAAAAAAATAATTAATGCCATTGAAGGTTTCCTAATATAAAATGTGTCTTAGCAACCCACAAACCTAAACTTCCTCAGAGAAAATGCAGCTGGGGAAGTGGGGGTGATGCACCTACGTGTCTTTTGAATAACCATCCCCATGGCAAATTCCCAAGCCACATCACTGTTCAGAGAAACAACCCTGCCACTTGTGAAAATCTCACCCTCTCAAAAAAGAAAAGGCACAGTTAAGAGACAGCTTGATGAATTCCAGGGTAAAGACACACTTAGCAGGTATGACTGGGATTGATGTAGGCTTTCAAAATTATGGTGGAATTTTATCAAAGGTTCCTGAAAGCCCACTCCAGTACAGTTCCTTCTTGCTGGTAAGCGAGGAGCTGAGATAAGCTTCAAGGGGCACAGAGATGCACCTTAGTACAAGCAAGCCTGGAACTACAGCTAGAGGTGAATGTTTTTGCTCAAGTCTGTACTACTGTAACTCTCTCCTTTTTCTTCCCCAGCGTGCCTTCTTGCCCCTTAAAGACAGGATTTTTTACAAGAACTCAGCTCTCAGACTTCAAGAGAAGCCAGTGTTTACAACAGGTTAGTATGCTGAATGCAGAGATAATTTTTAATGTGCTAATTCTGTGGGTTGAACTTGGTCTAATACAGTGCTTAGTTCTTTTGAAAGTTTTGAAAGCTTGAACTCTTATTTAAATTTTTTCCTCATTACTGGCTTATTTTTTCTTCCTCAACTAGAGCTGCCTATAAACCACTTTTTTAGCCTACAAAGAACGTGATATTATGAAGAGTACCATGCCAAAAATCTGAAGTCTCTAAATGTGAAATACTATTAAAAAGCAATCTAAATCTTTTAAAAAAACTATAAGTGATTTACAACATTGAAAAAACATGAAAACCCTCTACTGCAAGCATCTAAAACACAGCATTCTAACTTTTCAAAGGTTTCAAATTATGTTAATGTAAGACATCAGTTTACCTTGCATTACTGTACAACTTCCCAAGTAACTACTCCTTTTTAAGCTTACCCTGCCTTCTTCAGCCAGTCTGGGAAGTGTCTCAAAGGCAGGCATCTCCCTTCTGTTCATTACAGAAATCAAGCAAATTCCCTCGGGCATCACTCTGGTTGCCAGGTAGCCCTAGAAGATAAAGTTATTGACAACTAGGAAAACAGTTTTTCAATAATTAAGATGGGAATAAAGTCTGTATTAGAAAAGTAACAAAAGCAGACAGTTTTTACCCCCAAAGCTGGACTCAAAAAGTTAAGACTAAAGAAACAAGTCCTGTATTTTGGTCAGCTTTATAGGAGCTGGTCACCTTGTACATTTTCTGAAAAGCATGCTCCTTGATACTCACTCCATCGTAGTTCCAAATGCTTCTCCATGGCACACGGGCGTACCTGTCCTCAATGGTTACCAAACGCAATTCCTTGTTGAAGCTCACAGTTTGGTAGGCTCCACCAACATTGACTTGCTTGGCTGGATTCAGATTCTGAAGCTAGAAAACAAAATTAAACAACACTTTAGACTTTCAAGTTAGTTGGTTATTTCCCCAAAGCTTTAGAAAATCACTGCTATAATAAAATAAATACTGGCCTATGAGGAATGCCTTTAGTGACCACAGTATGGTCAAAATTACAAAGAATTAAGGCTGTGGCATTCTGGAGTAGCTGTAAGAATTCTTTTAATAAAATCAGTGAATAATTTCTGTATCTTACAACTGGCATCTGGTGGTTTTAGAGTTCTATGAGTGAAGTTTTAGATTCCTTTCCTCCAAAAAGATGGGGAAAGAAGCAAGGAAACTCAAGAAGCAGTACATATAGAAACAGCAGCAGTGTATGCATAACTTGGTCACTATACTCACAAATTGAGCAAGGGTTGGTGTCAGGAAGAGTCCAAGAAGGACAGTAGCCACAATCTGAAATGAAAATCAAAAACAAAACTGTAACTGTAGGTCTGGCTGACACATCTGGTCATAAGAATCCCAGTGCCTTTTCCTAATCTGGTGTTTAAGTATATTCCTCGGATCCTTTCTTACTTTCATAGTGGAATTTAAACAGCTTCCTAAAGTAAGTCACCCTTGCTTTAGCCTAGAATACAGCAAACTAGACACATAGTAGGTTGCTTTTTAAAAGCGAAATCTGAAGTTGCTCCTGAAACCTGTTTAGTCCTATACGGATATTTAACAAGAATGAGGAGAAGGAACTTAAATTTCTTCTGCTTAGGCATTACAAGAAACTAGTTCATCCATTAGTACACTGATGCAGTTTTGCAAAAGCATTGACAAAAACGGATGTGCATTTGCCTTCGTCTAGATTGATTAATGTATAGCTAAAACTTAGCTCTTCGTCTGATTAGGTTAGAGTCTTGAGTTCCTCACTCTGGAGGAGAAAATCTCCCCAGAGAATACCTTTCTGCTATAGAGAGACTTCTGAGAAACAGAGGCAAAGGTTTTGAATCAGAGTTTTAGTTTATAGGGGGAAAAAAAAGCAGGCATACTCACAGTGAATTTCATCTTGACTGCAGAGCTGATGCTAGTGCAGGCTGAATGAACGGTGCAAACCATCCACCTTATATACCATTTCAGAATTAGGCGTGGAATGGTGAAGTGCTGAAATTACTTTGTAATTTGTATCCCTGTCTGCATGTCACTGAAAATTATTTCCTGCGGTAACTACTTCATAAACATGGGGAATGTACTTCTGCAAATTTTGACCTGCCAGAGTCTGATAATTATCAGATAAGAATCCATTTGCAGTGAAAAATTAAATATGTTTAATTTAAATATGTTTTATAGTAACTTTCTAACATATACTAATTACTTTTGCAAATTCACATCAAACTTAATAGGCTAGGGTTTTAAAAAAAAGCGCCTTGCATTAGACTAAGAACCTTTGTACCTTCTAAAACGTAGTGTATGTCACCATGCAACCATAGGGCCCACCGAAATAGATGGCCCAAATACACCACTGCTACTGAAAATTGTTTTACAAGAGGCAGTTCAAGCTGAAATATTACATATACGTGCAAGTCTGTGGATGTCTCTCTGTTATTTTATGTGGTAACAATTTTTTTCACCTTGCCTCAGCTTCTTTTCTGTGTTGAGGTAAAAACTTACTGAGAGAGGTGCTCATTCGGGGGGGGGGTTTGAAAACTTGGGTTTTGTGTCAAGTTGCTCAGTTTTGTTTTGTGTGCAGCCTTAGTCTGTGGCAGGGAATCAGTGTCAAGAGTCCAAAATTACTTTTCAACTGGAATCCAGAACATTATCTTTAAAAAGGGTTTTAATATATAAAAATAACTTACACCTAGCGCTGCAAGTGCAAGACTAAATTCAATTCTGCTCTTAGTTTCCCCGAGTCGAGTCTGCAAGTCCAGAGGGACACTTTTGATACATACCTTAATGCCAAATGGTGGCTACATTCTTGGTTCTTTACGAGCAGCAGCGCTTGTATGGATTTGTGTCCAAAAAATCGGTTTGTGTGGGAGCTCTGAGGGCTGACTGCCCTCACCGCCGCCCGCTCGTGGTGCCGCTGGGGAAAGCGGGGGACACACCACCAAACAAATCAAAAACCAAAGAGAAACGTGGAGAAAACTCCCTACGCAGCGCGACGGGAACAAACCCTTTGCTGAAGGAACAAAAGAACCTCCTTTAGCCGAGACGCGGGAGAAGCGAGGCGGGGGGCTGGGGAAG
>NW_010112407.1:1010-3734 GCF_000699245.1 Pterocles gutturalis | reverse complement strand
GGTGGCCCCTGGGCCAGTTGCGTCCTATGCCAGTGGGGTGCTCAGCTCTGCTCCCCCTGTCCCACCACCTCCTCCAGGCTCTCTCTTTGGCCCTGGAAGAAATTCCCTGCCAGAAACGGCAAGGCTGGGAGAGGCAGAGGAGACACAAGCCCTACGTGGTCCCCCCAGTGCTGGTCCCACAGCAGCTGCCTGCGTTCTGTGCTCCCCATCACCTGCGAATGCCGCAGATGCAGGGGCAGCCTCCTCCCTCTGCCCTCGCATAAAAGAACGCAAGGGTTTGAGCCACTTTTCGTGGCTGTCACATGAAAGTCGGTGTAAATCTCTTCAAATCTCTTGCTTATCCTCCAGCAAACTATTAACATTCCTGAGGACTCTTCATGTCTGGCCAGAAATTCATTAGCGAGGCGCCTGGCTCCGGAGGAGAGTGGGCCCTTTCGCAGGAGGCTGCTGGCACGATGC
Organism: Pterocles gutturalis; assembly: GCF_000699245.1. Classification (NCBI taxonomy): domain Eukaryota; kingdom Metazoa; phylum Chordata; class Aves; order Pterocliformes; family Pteroclidae; genus Pterocles; species Pterocles gutturalis. The sequence goes on along the minus strand of NW_010112407.1, from coordinate 3,275 downwards.
GAGCTGGGAGGGGAGAGAGGAACGGTGGCAGGGACGCTGTGGGGTTTGGGGATGGAGCACTGAAAACCTGAGGGGGTGGTTGCTGCCATGTGATGGGTCACCACCATGCAACGGCCTTTGGGAAATCTATTTGAGAAGTGCTGGAGCCTCACAAGTCTGGCTGCCCAATGGGGATGTAAGGCCACTGGGCAGCTGTGGCTGGGGCAAGGGACGGTTTGGGCGGTGTGATCAGTGCAGAACCCTGAACCCTCATCTTTTGGACTTGGGGCTCTTGGTGGTGGCTGTAGCCAGGCATGGAAACATGGTGGCACCACGGTGGCACCAACCAGCAGGCTCAGGAGAGATGTGGCTGGTCCCTGAGCTCATCTGCTCCTCCTGATGGGGGTCACCCCTCTCCAGGTCCAGCCTTGGGGCTAACGAGGACCCCCCAGGCTGGGTCTAGCAACCGGCAGCCTCTGGGCAGCAGGGTCAGACGTGGCTTTTGTACCCGCAGCAGAGAGACCTCCCGGTGGGATGTCCCTCTTCTCCTCTTCCTTCAGCCATGTGGGACTGGCAGAGCAGGAGCTCACGGGGCTGGAAGTGGGACATGTGCCGGAGCAACCAGGCTCCGGTGGGAGTGGGAAGGCTCCAACCGGGCTTCGCAGGGTAGAGCCCTGGCATGGGGCACCTCAGGATGTGCAGGACAGGTGGTGAGGAACGGAGCTGGATGGCTTGGGACATTTTCCCTTGTGCACCCAGAGACGGGTGCATTTTGTGATTCATAATAGACTGAAACAACACAGGTGTGGAGCAATGGGTATGGCTTTGCCCTTGGGATTGAGCTCTTTCTGGTAAGCCAGGAGAATTCCCTACTCTCCAGGAAGATCCCAGAGCTGAGCTATCTGACCTTTACTTCTCACCTGTCCCTGCGGTGTCCAGATGCAGCCCGTGGCTGTGATTTATACACCACTTCCCCTTGGTCACGGAAGGAACCGATGGCTGCAGTGACAGCAGCTATTTTAGTCAAATAAGTAATTATCTGGAGTGTGAGTGACTGCGATGACGGGGGCACTCTGGCTGATTGCAGGCCCTGTGCCTGGCTGGGAGCCCGTGCAGCTGCAGGTGCTCAGCACCCAGCAGCATTCAGCCCCCAGCCCTGCTGGATTCAGGGTGGGAAGGTGTCTGCTGTGCCTGGGATCCCTTGGGAGCAAGGGGGGATGGGGCTGGGACCCGCCACTGGAATAGGTCCTCGCTGTGTGGCTGGGAGGCAAACAAGCAGAGGCGAGTGGAAGAAAGACAGGAAGAAAAAAGCCAGCGATGGAGAAAGTCAGGAGGAGGGAGAGGACGCACTGCAAAGCCCACATGAGCAAAGACTCACGGGCAGGTCTGTGCACCAAAGAACTGCCAAACATCAGCCCTTGAGCTTTAGCCACAAAGCGGCCAGGGCCAGCTCTGCCATCACCAACCCCGCCATGATCAGAGGTGCGACCAGGAGCTAGAGAGGATCGGAAAGCCAGGATCAATAAGCACTTGGTAATTAACGTGCTTTAATAATAGCCTAAGGGTTGGTGTTTCCAAGCTGCCTGGGGGATCCGCACGCCTGGCTCCGTTTCCTGAGCCAGCCTAACTTTAGCTGCTGCAGAACAGTGTTACCCCTGTGCCTGGGGGATCCGCACGCCTGGCTCCATTTCCTGACATCGCAGCCAGCCTAACTTTAGTTGCTGCAGAACAGTGTTACCCCTTGGTAAAGCTGCCGTGCATCCCCACAAGAGCTCAGTCAGAGGTTTTCAGCAGCACGGGCACAGCCAGGGGGGCATCACCCTCCAGCAGCACCTGCTGAATCCCTCAGCAAGAGCCGCAGAGGGAAACCACAGAGCCGTCGTGGGGGAGAAGCCTTGGCAGGAGGATGATTCACTGTCAGATCCTTTCGGAGCCGCATCTCCCTGCGCACTGCCGTCTGGTCTGTCCCCAGCCCCGTGCAAGAGGAGAGGAGAGCTCATTCTCCCCACCCGTCCCATGGGAGCCATGAGCACCCGACACCCGTGTTCCCTGCCCGTAGGCTGCGTGCTGACCCCTTCCTCCCACTGCAGCCCTGTCCTGCCACAACCCCGTGCTGCTCTCCCCTCTCCTCTCTCCCTGCAAAACGAGGGGCAGAGCGTGGCCCGGCGAGTGCCTCCGAGCTCTTTGTTCTGCGCAGAGGAGCCACGCGGGGGACCTGTATCTCATCAGCCCTGGCTGCTGCCTCCCTGCCTGGGGATGCGAGGGGCTCGTTTGAATTAAGTAGCG
>NW_010112407.1:600-979 GCF_000699245.1 Pterocles gutturalis | reverse complement strand
GGTTCTGTGGCTGGCGGCAGTAGGAATACCCCTCCAAGCTCACAGCATCCCCGTGGGCAGGGGCACACTGGGAGGCATGGGGGTCTTTGGGCCAGGACACGCATTGTGGACGGGAGCGCAAAGCTCCCCGTTACCAGAGCACGGCCAAATCCTGGCCATGTCGGTGTGGGATGGACCTGGAGGGAGATGAGCTGGGCGCAGGAAGCAGGTGCAGAGCTCCCTGCGGGGTGCTGGGGGAGCCCCTGCCCATCCTGGGAGCAGGGCAGCGTGACAGCAGTGGGTTCAGGCAGGGATTTGGGTTTTTTTCGAGGGTCAGGGCTGGAACAATGCTTTAAGTCATCAGCACTGCATCGCGCATCCCATACGTGAAACCGTGGCC
>NW_010112407.1:0-569 GCF_000699245.1 Pterocles gutturalis | reverse complement strand
GACCCAGCCTACGCGGGAAGCAGGCGGCCGGCTCCCCACCGCGTGAGGCAGGCGCCGGTGTCTCCCCCAGAAAAGCATCGCTGGAGGGGGGATGAAGGAAGACAGGGTGGTGAAGAGGGGACGAGGCTGTCCCTGACCCGTGTGTGTCACTGGGGACAGCAGGTGGATGTGGGATGGGGAGATAAAGGGTGCTGGGTCCCCTCAGGGGTGCCTGATCCCCTCAAGGGGTGCCGGTTCCCTCCAGGCTGCAGGCAGCAGGGGTGCTGGTTCCCTTCAGGGGTCCCAGGTCCCCTCAAGGGTGCTGGTTCCCCGCAGGGGTGCTGGTTCCTCTCAGGACACAGGCAGCAGCCACGGTGCCGGTTCCCTTCAGGAGTGCTGGGTCCCCTCAGAGGAGCCGGTTCTTCCCTTCGAGGGTGCCGGTTCCCCCCAGGTCGCAGGCAGCCGGGGTGCCGGTTCCCTTCATGGGTGCCGGGTCCCCTCTGAGGATCTGGGTCCCCTCAGAGGTGCCGGTTCCCCCCGGTCGCAGGCAGCCGGGGTGCCGGTTCCTCTTTGAGGATCTGGGTCCCCTC
>NW_010112406.1:103821-105434 GCF_000699245.1 Pterocles gutturalis | reverse complement strand
CTCTCTTTAACTTGCAACTATCACCCCCTCTCCTATCATTCCACTCCCTGATAAGCAGTGCCTCCCCATCTCTCCTGTAGCCCCTTTGAAGTACTCGCTCTAAGGTCTCCTTGGAGCCTTCTCTTCTCCAGGCTGAACAACCTGAACTCTCTCAGCCTGTCCTCGTACAGGAGGAGCTCCAGCCCTCTGACCATCTTCGTGGCCCTCCTCTGAACTCATTCCAACAGGTCCATGTCTTTCCTTTGCTGAGGACTCCAGAGCTGGATGCAGTACTCCAGATGGGGGCTCATGAGAGCAGAGTAGAGGGGGAGAATCACCTCCCTCAACATGCTGGTCACACTTCTTTTGACGCAGCCCAGGACACGGTTGGCTTTCTGGGCTGCAAGCGCACATTGCTGGGTCATGTTCAGCTTCTCATCAACCAACACTCTCAAGTCCTTTTTCCCAGGGCTGCCCTCAATCCATTCTCCTCCCAGCCTGTATTTGTGCTTGGGATTGCCCCAACCCAAGTGCAGGACCTTACACTTGGACTTTCTGAACTTTCATGAGGTTTGCACAGGCCCACCTCTCAAGCCTGTCCAGGTCCCTCTGTATGGCATCCCTTCCCTCCAGCCTGTCAACTGCACCACACAGCTTGGTGTCATCGGCAAACTTACTGAAGGTGCACTGAGTCCCACTGTCCATGTATCCCACAAAGATGTTAAACAACACTGGTCCTAGTACTGACCCCTGAGGAACACCACTCGTCACCGGTCTCCATTCAGACATTGAGCCGTTGACCGCGACTCTCTGAGTGCAGTTATCCAGCCAACTACTTATCCAGTGACTGGTCCACCCATCAAATCTATGCGGCTCCAGTTTAGAGACAAGAATGTCGTGTGGGACAGTGTCAAATGCTTTGCACAAATCCAGGTAGACGATGTCAGTTGCCCTTCCTTTATCCACCAACATTGTAACCCTGTCATAGAAGGCTATCAAATCTGTCATGCTCTTGTTTGATACTTGACATCGGCTGTTCTGTATCAGTGAGTATACTTGTGTCAGAGCACAAACTATTCCTTATGAAAGAAAAACGAAGAGAGAGAAAAAGTGTGCAAACAGAGAAAAAGTGTGCAAATAGCAAGCCCACACACAAAGATATTTATAGAAAATTCCAATCAAATGTGGTAGTATTGCTAAACTCCCAGTACTTTATCTGCATATTTGTAATGAGGAAATATAAACAAAAGCTAAATTATGAGGCTTCAGATGATTGCATAGTCATGAGGAGATCTCGCCAACACCCAATTCTGTCTTTCCCTGTACTTCCAATTTTATTGCTTTGGTGGAAAAACTGAAGAATACATAAAGAAAACCTTGCTGTGTTTGGTTTAAACACGTTGTGGAAATAGCCAACAAAATTGCTTGCAAGTTAAAACTAAGATTGGAAAACACATATAAAGATGTGCAAGCCAGAATATTTTTTCAGGTGTAAGATGCCATTAAAGCATGGCATTATTTATATTCCTCTAGTGTATTTTATTTTTCCTAGAGTTTAGAAAGTATAAACCAGCAAATGGAATTACTGCATTTCAGAAAGTTTTAAGCTGCCAGGTCCTGCATGAGGCAGGAAT
>NW_010112406.1:82129-103790 GCF_000699245.1 Pterocles gutturalis | reverse complement strand
ACTCCTCTTAGGTTCACTCATAGTAATGAGTGGGAAAGAGGAATGTCTAGCAGGTAAAACTGGTCGTGCAACTTAGGCTGCATCACAGAAACCTAGACAATGAACAAATATCATAAGGCTGGTCAAAAAAATGCAAATGTTTCTACTGGGGAAAACAAAAGAGAAAAAAATCCTGCTTAAAAATATTTTTAAGTGTTTTTTTTATTTTACAGATTTCAAAAATAAGTAAAAATATTTTGAAATTTTAAAATTTAAATTTTAATTGGACAATGTAAAGCAAAAGGAATCACATACTATTTTTTTAAGGTAGAGAAAGGATTTTTGCACCTTTTTTCATATACTCATCTCATTTACTATATCTTTCTGGCTGATGTTTCTGTCCTTGAAGAACTGAAAGAAATGAACAGGTTGAACTTTCAGCATTCAATTACAGCTATTAATAGCTCCTCTGACACCTAGAGGTAAATAATAGAGAAATAACCTTAAAACTCAAATATATATAAACATACATATGAAACTTTCTTGCAGATTATCATCTTTTATCCATAACCAGTAGTAACAGCAGAAGGAATTCAATGCCATACATTCCCTGCCACTGTAATTCACTTGAATCAATAGTTACAGTGGCAGAGACATACCATATGCAATGTCCATTCAAGTTAATACTAATTCTGGTTTATATTATATAATCAACTTTATACACAATGAAATAATTCATTATTTTTAATTTAATCCTTTCACGTTACTTGATTCTTTGAAGAATATAAATTTCAGACTTTAATGTAAATAAACTTTGAATATCCATTGGGGGCTACAGGCTGCTGCGTAATACATTGCCAAATAGCTTCAAAAGGAGAAACTTATTCTAGATGACTTCCATGACTTCCTATGTCATCAATTTACAAACAGGTTTGTTGCATAATTAATATCATCAATTTACAACTGCCCAGGGGATAGTGACTTAAATTATATTAATTATTGTTTTCGTTACCACAGCTTCTACAGTCCTTACCTGTAGAGTACATTTTTATTGTCTTGGTTACATTATGAAGACAAATGAACACTTCCATTTAATCTCTTACATGCTCTACATGCATTCAGCATACCGCCTATTTTGTAATTTAAATTGAGGTCCCATTGTCAGTGATTGCTTCCCAGGATTTCCTGCTGGAATACAGATTGCTAAAGTGAAATTGAATATGCTGGTTCACATTACCACTTCTTCTACTGATTTGCTAACGTAAGTCATTTTGCTAACAAAATGACACACTGAGAAAACCTTGGTTCACATTACCACTTCTTCTACTGATTTGTTAACGTAAGTCATTTTGCTGACAAAATGACACACTGAGAAAACCTTACTTTTGAAAAATCAAGTACTTCCTTTTGAGGCTGTTTATTTATTTGTTTAAAGGACAGAAAAGGAAATATATGCATTAATAATAGCAAAACGACAAGCGAATGCATCATGACACAGAAACATGTTGACTGAAGCGCTGTTTTGGTCAGAGCACAGACTCACATGCCCACAATTCCTACGTGGTAAATATAGCTCCAACACACAGAGCACAGCTAATGCCGCTCGCTCAGCCAGGGAGAGGGGCCATCCAAATACACAGCCTGGGTTGTGCAACATCTCCTTAAACTCCTTTTCTATGTTCACACTAAACTCACACCACAAAGAGACACTGTCTCCTCCTCAAGACAGAGAAAAAGGCTAGTCCACTACAGATTAAATTATCAGTTAATGACATGCAAGAATTTTCAGCGTATCTTCATACCTTGATTTATTATAGCTGGCACAGTAACCTAATATGGATTATCTGATTATTGTGTCATATGAGCTCTGGCTTATCTAAAATCTTTTACCAACAGCAGCAGATGATCAGCTGAACACCAACTTTATGTCTGTGAAACTTCAGGGGAAAAAGCTAAATCCACTCCAAAAGTCCAGGATGAAATTACAGCCCAGCTGAAGTTTGTGCCAAAATTTCTGCTGACAGCTGTGGTCTAGGAACTTCCCCAAGCCATTTGCGTGGCTCTGTGATGTGCCCATTGTATCACCTTCAGCAAATCACTTTTGCTTCTTTCAATACAGCAGCACACCCTAAAATGTACATGCAGACAAATATCTTTTGAAAATTAATGTGTGTAAAGCGTTAGAAAGAACAAGTGAATAATAGTATAAAGTTGTAATCTATCATTCAAAAATGCAAGAGCTCTTTTGTCTGAAGTGTTTCTTTTCAACAATAATTTTAATTAGCTCTTCAGCCCGGCAGATTTTATACAACTGTAATTGCCCTCTCATACTGGTTTACACATATGCAGCTAAGTACGGTGAAAAGTAAAGAGGTGCTAACAGAAAACAGTAAATAGAAGAGAGGGTAAGTATAAAAGGTAGTGCATGAAAGTCTCTGATAAACTTGGGAGATTACTGGTCCAGCTGAATGCACAAGAAATGATAAATTCAAAATACCAAGATTCAGTCCAATCTGCCCAAAGCCACCAGGACACACTTGCATCAGCAGTGAACAAGTCTAACCCCATCCAAGAAAGCCATAGCTGCTAGACATGGACAACGACTGCAGAATTATACAAAGAAAGAAAGAAAGAGGCCCCTAGCATAATTGTCTGACTACTCACCTAGAAGCCAAAGGCATAGCAGTGGAACCTTCTACTTCAGCACAAAGGGTTGCCCTCCCAGCTGTGGCTCCAGTTGGGTAGCTACGAGTTAGTGCACGAGTGTACAAGAGACCTGCATGAGTAACTGAATGCACCGCCTGAATAGTTATCTGCTGTTAATAAGAACAGCCTCATTCTATTATGATAATAGCTTGGCTAATAAAAAGTGTTCTGATAAATATTGGTTGTGATGAGTGCCTCCTCCAACTTGACCCCCTGTCAGGGAAAAGGGAATTAACAACATTATAACTCTGTGATTAGATTGCTAATAACTCCATTACATTAACTACAAATTTTTGCATCTCTATGTGTGTTTCTCTAGCTCGTGTGAGTTGTACAAGGTATCTGGTCTTTCACCACACCCTTGAGGCTCGGTAGTGATTTGGACACATCAGGTGAGATCAAGCATTTCCCACTTGTGCAACTTTTCTGCTCATTTTTGAAGAACTGCCTTCCTGCTTTGTTTACACACAACTGAAGAAGGACAGGTACAGCCTCACTTTAGCAGCTGAGTTATGCTTTAAACCACTCCAGGTCAACAGCTGGGTGTGAAATCCCTCACGGACTGTGAGGAGGATGTGCTGGATGTCAGGGCTCAGTGCCTCACTGCAAACCCGCCGTTAGCAAGAGTGCTTTAGCAGTATTCCGGCATATGCAACAGCACTGGCAGCCTCTCTGCAGAGAGGTATAACTATCCAAAACACTTCAACACAGAGTGTGAACACCTCTATCATCCAAGTCTGACAGCAAGAAATGAACAACCATGGCCCTTTATACCACGGTCACCTGGTACTGTAGTGCTTACTCTAAAAAATTCTCCTCAAACCTGAAGGACCACAGGTTCAGGCCCAAATTCATTCTCACTTGCAGCACTTTCATCAAAGAAAACTGCCTCTTTCCAGGAGAGGATACAAGACAGTTTCTAACACCGGGAGGTCTCTCCCCACCCAGAGACTTCAGCTGCCTCTGGGTGACTTGAATGTGCCTGTTTTCTCTGCCCCAGGTTAGTAACTCCTGCCATTACCTGCTGCCCCCAGATACAAACACCCAGCTCCCCCTCCTCTCACCAAAACACCAAAGAGCAGAGAAATGCTGTCACTCACGCACATCCTGTAGTTACCATAAGTATATGCTCTCCACTGGCAGCTGTCTCCTCATTAACTTTGACTGTTTCTGATTCCCTAAAGGTTTCCTTCTCCCCTCATTTCCCTCTTTTATGACTTCTGTCTGTTCTCAGCTAAACCGTGTTAAAAGTACATTTAATTTTTTGATAGCTTTTTCAAGTTAGTTTTTAAAAAAATATTTTCTTTTTTGAAAACTGTAAAAAGTAAGGGGGCTTGAGTGTTAAAAAATTTTGGCTGAGTTTGGTTTAAATTGGAAAGTAACTTTCATTTAAAAATAATCGATCTGATGGGGGAAAGAAAAGGTTAATGTGATTTGCTCTTGGTAGTCAAGTTGCCTCCTGTGTTGGGACTCTTCCATTATTATTATAAAGCTTTCAGTTTTATTTCTTTCAAATCTCTGAACCATGACTTTTTCAGTAGACACCTGCTTTTCCAAACTGCTACATCTTGTGCCTGGGCATTTGTCTTGCTAAGGAGATACAATTTTTGAGCAAGGATGCAAAGGATATAAAGAAACACCCGGAGCTGTATGGCACCCACATATCAATGACAGATAGTAGTATATCATTCTCATTTTAGACTTGTCTCACTAATTGATCATTACATACTATCAGATACTATTTTCAAGATCCAAAAAGCCCTCTGGTATCTGTATTTGTCAGTCTTTTGATCAATCAGGAAAAAAACTATTTAAAAAAAGAGATGTTTTCATAGATTTCATGAAGCGCAAACTAAAACCTTTGTCTTTATCCACTCCTACATGACCTAACTGAGGACTTCTAGTTTATCTGATGTCATTTTTGTTCTGCTGCCATTCAAGCAGACAGCAGTGAAAGTCTTAGAATACCAGCTAACCCAAATCCCTCAGCTCCTCTCCATGAGGAAGAGAACAGAGTTCTCACTGATGGCAAATTAGGAATATACAGAGCATTTTGGAAATATCAGATGCTAAATTTTCAGCTTTTTAACCAACCATAGGAAGAGGCAGTTGGTATTTTAATAATAAATAAATTGATTATTTCATCCTGTATAATCAGGAATAGGCTTCCCATCAGAAGCGCACCACCCTTTACAGTCATCTGCGCAAGGGATTTAACAAATAACCAATATGAGCCCATCTACAAGCATTCTTACCTGTGCTCTGCTAATAAAACTCAGTGGGCTGATAATTCTGATGTCTCTTTCCCCAGGCTGCTGTCCACAGCATGTATAGCTCAGCTGGGAGGTCTAATAAAAAATGAACATAAAAAAGCAGTGAAGAAATGTGTGTGATAAAACTGAAGAGGTCATATTTTCCCCTTCTCAGCAAGGATTTTCAGAGGTTCTTTTAACAAGCTATTTTCTGAGTAGGTCTGCGTGGGCCCAGAAGAATGCTGGCTACAAAGAGCAATTATTCCGGCACTCAGCTACTAACAAACAAAAAGGTAAAGCTGAAGGGCTGTTGGCTTCTTCTGCACATTCACAGAAGGGCAGGATGGTTAACTTAGGAACTCGCGTTTTTTCTCTGTGCTAAGCATTAAAAAGCAGCTGTCTTTAAACATTTGACTTGAGCTTTCCCAGATGTCAAGAATACTGCGTGGTTAACAGTGCCAGGGTCATTTCCACACAATTTTATCTGTTTGGAAGAATAGCTACACTTGTTCCACTTAAGTAAATTTATTTATACTTTTTCCAACAAAAGTATTTCTATGAAGAATTGCCATTTTACAAACTTGACTTTGTCTTATCAAAAAAAAAAAAAAACACCCTTTTGAGTTTTGCAGTTTGGCATAATCATTCAGCTAAATACAGTCATGTACCATTCCTCAAATATTTTAGAGTGTAGGAGAAAGAATAGGAGTAGATTTTCCACAGCAGACTGTACATTTTGTACCAAGAATAAGCATAATTTATTTAGCCAACAAATCTGTGCAGCTTGCAAACTGAAATCTGTACTTTGCCTCAGGCTTCTTGTGCAGCCCTGAGCAAGTGCCTATACATTCTGACAGTCAGCTTCGTCACCATACATTCCCAGATATCCTACATCCACATGACATTATTTGACTAGTTTTTGTGAAGGTAACATGCATAGTCAGCACATGACAGCCTTAACTTAGGACAACTCTCTCCTCTCTGGTTTCTGTGTCTAGGGTTGACATACGGCATCTATCAAAGCTCCCATTTGAGTCCAGCCAAGCAGCTCTTCATAACTAGGACAATCCCTTTCAGATGGCCATCTTTACCTAAGTCAAGGTCTAGTTTTGCCCCACAAGTCCTATTCCTGTCAGAACAGAGATATGTATGATGTTGCTTACTTTCAAAATCAGGTTTTCCTTGTTCCCAGTCTTATGCTCTTGGTCTTATATTTCCGTGTCAACACATCTACCGGCCAGTGATTCTTTCCTTCCTCATTTTACGTTGCCCTTACTAATCTCTTATCACCTAAGTTTCACTCGGCCACTCTTCTCTCCATTTCTAGTTTGCAAACTACCTTTAAGTTATGGCAAACAGCGTTTACAACATCTGAAGTAGACTTCTAGAAAAGTGAGAAAACACAGTGTATTGAGGTTTGGCTTCATGACCAAGTACGCTACTAAGTCAGGCTTCTAAAGAAGACTCTTGCCTAAATGCAAAACCGTGACAATGTCGTAAAGAATACTTTAGACTTTCAGCTGAAAATGTGTAAATAACACTATCTCTATAGATACTATGAACTAACTAAAAGGATCACAATATTATAAAAGGGCAGGTGGCTTAATTTTAGTGAAAAAAATCTTCATGTTGTCGTTTACTTCCTACCAAGAATTTCTTCAGAAGTTCCCAGTGACAACGCAATGGAAAACACTTTTGCATGTAGTAACAATGAATGTAGATTCAGCACTTGGTTCCTACATATTTGTACTTTTGTTGCATCTTCCTCCTAAGTAATTGGAGGAAGACATGGATGTAATAATTACAGCTTTAGATTAAAGAAGCAATTGAATTAGTTCATTGCCAGAACTAAAATTTCAGAGATTTTATAAACACTTTTATCACCTTAAAATATTTCAAAGTCCACATTTCCTATAATACCCCAAAATAAACTCCGTACAATCAAGGCTGACCCTGTCAGTAATTCCAGTATATTCCATATAGATCCTTAAACTACCTTCATCACCAGGGAGAACTGGTTACCCTCAAGCTGTGCATTAAGTGACATAACTAACACATGCCATATGGGATGGATTCTTTCTCTCCTCCTGTCCAGTGGAGTGCATTTTGATTATGTTAAGAGTGTTCTTAAGTCAAGGTTATCTTGTGCTATGTTTTTTTATTATCTAAAGACACATACTTTCTGCTTCAAATTGTAAGTTTCATATTCCAAAATTACGTAGTTTCCCAAAGGGCGCTTTGCTCCTTTTGCCTCAGTGGCCAATGACTCTGCAGTCCCCTAAGAGCAGAGCTGCCAGATTCAGCGAGAATGTTGCACGTGTGCTGCAGTGTTCTAAAATGTCTAGATTGAGGAAGGTCCTGCAAGACTTTAGAAGAAGAAATGCCAATTTTTTTATCACTGTAGACCATTCTTTGCTGATAGTTACTTGTAAAAAGCTAAATTTTGAAAACTGATTGAAAATGAATGTGGTTTCTGAACTTGGTCTTAGCTTTGAAAAGGGAACAAATATGTCTTGGATGTCAATTAACCGTTATTTCTATCATTACTAGTAATAGAGCAGTGTCATTTACCAACATGCTCCCAGTTACAACAATGTACTTTATTTCAAAAAGAGGCTCAACTTTGAGTTAGAGTCAACTTCAAAACTCTGTAAAATAATATTATATATGCACAATTTGCTACCAACAGATATTGCTTTTTATTTTTCATCCATCTCCTGAAAAACATGTTTCATGTGGAAATGAAGTTTACAATTCAAATTATATGAATTAGAAGGTTAACATAAAAGTTAAAAAACTTAAAGTGTTTCAGTTATCAGTTTGATGTTTTGAGATATTAGTCAGTTTTAATTTCCACGAGCAGGGATCATTAAACCAGACATCAAATACATATCCTTTTGGAAAGACCCTGTAACTCACGTATTACTTCTTCACCCAATGTTTTGACAAGTTAGAACATTTACAGATAATGAACAGATTTTGACTTAATAAAACTCCTTCTTATGTTTCAGCAAATAACTCTTGCTAGGATTCTTTATCCCAGAGATTATGTAAATTCTGTGAACAATATTAAGAACTCACAAGCATTTTTAATAAGGCTCTCGCATCTGCATACACAAGGCATCATGCAGTCTGAAAGCTTCATAATCAATGTCTTCTGAACAGCTTCCTTCACAGGTTTACATAGCACAGAAACACATCAGTCGCAAACTAAAAAAGAAGTAAAAATCTGAAAAATCCTAATACTGTAAGTCAGGCATTAAGAACATCCTAACAGCAACGTATTGGCAATCCCATGTAACTGCAGTTATGCACACTTTGTACTAAAGCTTCAGGTTATTTTAAAATTGTCTTCACACAGTTTTTAAGAAAAGGACATTGCTGGACTATTTCTGTCAATTTCTGCCTTTTTCATGGTGTTACATTTTATGCTCCGGCTGACTACAGCTGTTTCCTCAGGAAAACATGATTAGGAGCTCAGTCTTCCCAACATTATCCAGCTGAGGTTTTGATTACAGCAAAGACTACAGGTCAGTGGGAGAGCTCAGGCACTCAAGCACAAGGCAGACGTGCCTGCAGGATCAGTCCTCTTCTCTGAAATGCTTCTTCTCTGAATTCTAAAGGAAGTGTAAGAAATGACATGCATTTTACCAAAAAAAGCAGTTACCTCATGCAGTACATGTCTTACACCTCCAGTCTCTGATTTTGCATCTGCCCTGCCTAGTAGGTGTTTGTTAACCAGACAGAAATTGGCACAGAGAAAAAAGTTTGAAAGTTATGGAAATGAAACAAGTTATTTTTGGAAGTGACTCAAAAGCCCTCTTGTACCAAGTACTTATTTTTCTTCTGCTTCCCAGAAAAGATCCTTGTAGGAAATTACCAAATACACTAGTAGCTGGTAAAAATTCATTCATTTCAAAGGTTGCCTTTAATTTCAGTAGGAGAAGTCAAATGCTGTGCTTGTTGCACGTTGTATGGCCTCGGCTGACTCTATATTGCCATTATACAGAGGAAATTTAATCTCCTTTGCCGTGCTGAAGCGGACTAGGAATTTTTCATTTAAATATTTTCTTCCACATAAAAAAAAAAAAAAAAAAGTCAGTTTGCTTGAACAAAATCTTTTAACAGAACATATTTGCTTTTACTCATTTTCCATCTGGAAGGTTCCTTGAATCCAGGATGGACTGACTAGTGGAAACACCAGGATGGAGAGACAGAACTGCTTTTGAATATGCCTCTCTTTGAAGGACAAGATGGAAACTTCCCCTAAGTTTCTTGCAGCGCTGATGAATGCCCCAACTACCAGGCTATTTTCAGATGTCTCTGTCTCGGATGTGTTTTTCAGCAAAAGCTTTGAAAGATGTCTTCCTCCATTAGCATCAGAAAACAAACTGCCAAAGGTTGAAACTTCCCTTCAGATAAAGTTTTTTCCTAGCCAGAAATGTCAAACCCAATCATTGAACATTATAATGGTGATACCTCCCAGAGTCAGGGAAGCAATCAGCACAAAAATCCTGAAGCTAAGGCCTTGGGTGAAGGATTTGAGGAGCAAACAATGAGCTTTAGGCAACTTGAGAGGACACCTTTTGTTCTGCAGTATTTGGTGGCACCTGCCTTTTGCCAGCGAGCAGCTGAGCCCCATTGCAGTGCCTAAAGTTCTCGAAGGAGCCAGAAGGCTGCAGATGAGGGGCCTGGACTGAGGGCTTGTCATCAGCCTTCCAAAACAATGCGTTTGGGGAACGCACACAGCCGCGGATAGATGTGAAGTAAATGCCAGGTATTTTTGTTTGGCTTCTTACTAATGATTAATAAACACAAGATTTGAAACTGCACTGGCCCATAGCTGTTCAGGCAGAATTCAACAGCAAAAAGGCCTATGCAGAGGATTTCTGCAAGAAAATACAAAATCAGGTCTGCTTCAGAGCTCCTTGTCTGCTACACAGGGCACACACTATTTCTTATTCATTACACTTTCCTTCTGGTTTACTAGAACCTCAAACATTCATTAGAGCATTCAGGATTAAGGAGCTTTGGCACGCTTTCTGTAGAAAGTGCAGAAAGTGGGCGTGCATATGTGTGTGTGAATGTTATGTGGATGGAGGTGAATTTGGGATTTGCTTTTGCAAACAGCTATGTCAGCAGACAATGTCTTGTCCTGTTAAAACAAATTAGGCCTTTCTCACCTGAAACTAGAGCTTTTAATGGTTACCTTGAAAAATTTAGATTTTGGGACAATTTTTATGAAGATCACATTGATCACATAAAAAAGAAAATAAAATGTGCTATGATACGCTTGCACCTGCCTACTTAAAAATATTCTTCATTCTATGAAGACTAATTAAGGTCACGCTCCCACAAAAATTATGCTGTTTCACATCAAAAGATCAAATTCTAAATTATGAACTTGTTTCAGCCCTCATAATTACCTAAGTGGCACACTTCAGAAGTTGCTTTTAGTATCCAAACTCAACTTATCTCCCTTGGAGCACGTGCACATGATTATGAGTCTATTTTAAAAGTTTATTATCTGTCAGCTGAGCTACAGATAGTGAACCAACCTTCTATGGGCTGTTGGACACCTGCAGCTGCAAAATAAAAATAAAGACTGTAAAGAAAATGGGTTTATTTAAATAGTCTGCCATTACTTCTTCTCTGGGCAGCACGAGAAGGTGTCTCCACTAAGAAGGAGTAACTCATTTGAATGTGTTAATCGACCACTTGCGGTCACATGACCTCTCATCTCTGGTAAAACAAGCCTGAAACATCATGAAAAACTCTTTTTGCAAGATTTCTTAGTCAGCAACATTGAATTCTGCATCACTTCTAATACATTTACCTTTTTTTTTTTTTGGTGTTTGTCACCACTTCAAACCAAATATACAATTAGAGAGTATAGCCTGGGTAAGAAGGCTTATATGCTGTATTCCTCTAGCAGCTGATTGGCAAGATAAGCCCTCTGGTAAGGCTTCACGTTTCTCCTCTGTTCAGATTGATCTCACACTTCTGCAACAACCGCACAATGCCTACTAACCAAGTTATGAAACACACACCTTCTGGGAGCCTAGTGTGTGCTGGCTCGATGCACAGACATTATTTTTTTTTCATTATAAAATAACAGTATGATTATTAAAAAATGAAATCTACAATAAAATAAAGGCATAGCCTTTCTGAGGAGTATGAAAAGAATGTAGCTTACTCATGTGGCAGCAAAAGAAAATGCACAAAAAAGCCACCAAATGTTAGTTTATGGTTAGTTTTTGCAATCAAATGTAAAAGATTTTCAAGTAGTCAACTGAAGTCTGTTCAGAATGAAAAATATTTTAAGAACCATTGAGAGGTTCTTAAAATTTTCTGAGGAAAATTGAATCATTCAAGTAAAAAAAAAACATAATAAGAACATTTAGAAACAAAAAATGTTAAAATACTAATCTGGCATGAAGTAGTACAGGTGGATTAATTTAAAAATACATCAAAATTCTACAAAACCATCCATGTAAATAATTAATATTTAGGGCAATGCAGAACTAAGGATCAGCTGATCATCAGGACATGGGAATGGAAAGGACAGTTTAGGTCCCCCACTCTGGCCCAGTGAATATTCAATTATTTAAACATAAAAGACTTTCATTAGCAGAAATTAACTCCCATACTCTGTGCCTAATGACAAGGAACTGTAATTCCCCTGCAAATGAAGAGATCTGAGTTCAATTCGCAGTGCTTGCCCCTTTGTTACTTTTCTCCAGGCGTCACCTATCAGCCAGAGCCTGAGACAGGACACTGGACCAGACGGGACTCTGGTTCATGCAGTGTGGTGGTTTTTATAGTCTCATTCTCGTAAGAAACTGATATCTAGTTTAGAGGCCTAAATTTGGAAAGAGTCACAGCTGAGAATGCTGAACAAGGCGACCAGCTTCCTTGTGGCCCAGCGTTAGATGTTTACAAGGCCAGGGTTTAGGCTCTTTTCTGCAGCTGGCTTCTCCTGATGGCTCCCCGAGACAGCTCCCTATCATGACTGTGGGGTGATAACTTTCTTGGGTGACTTCTGCAGACAGACAAAAGTGACCCCTGCTGAAGGTCCTGAGCTCGGGAGGTCTGAGCCAGTCTGGGTCAACAGCCATGTACAGCTCAAGCTAATTGTGTAACTCAGCTCAGTGCTGACCAAAGGACTCATCCTCCACACTAAAGTGGCTCCCACCCAGATGGTGCAAGCATGGTGGTAAGCGCTTGCATCCTTTCCTTTAAACATGGCCCCACAAGGCGCAGAGGGATCATACATGCAGCACTGCCCAGGGATTGCAAGAGACCCCAAAGTACCTAACGGTGAATCCTGCAAAGGTAACGCTGCACCAAGAGCCATTGCAGATCCACTCTGAGTGAAGAACAAGTCCCAGTGAGCACCACTCCGTTCTCACAGAAAAACTTTTCAAATTTCTTGTGCTCCCAGATCATTCATGCTCTAAAGAAAACCCCACGCCTACTTTATCCTTCCATAGCAGCCATATGGTGAAAATACAATAAAAATCTATGGTCAAAAGTATTCCAGTGAGATCTCCAGTGGCAAGTCATCATGGCCTTGTGCAAATTAAACCCTCACAGCTTAAATTCCAACCATTCAGAGACTGTGCCAGTTAAACTGTCCCCAAATTCCTGTGCTTTGGAGGGTCACACAGTTTGCAGTGTGTTTTTTCCAGAATGTCCCTGTTAAATCAGCCTACTATCTTGCGGACATATATGTTCAGAAGTTACCATCCTCTAAGTAATTTTAAATTGCAATCACATGATTAGCACATTTTAAAGATACATCAGTCATTACGTAAGTAATGCCACAATTCCATTTTCAACAGAAAATCTATATTTTCCAGGCATTTAATTTGCATGGAAACATCCAAAATGGGTTTGTACTCTTTGAAAGAGGAAAAAGCCTTGAATGACACTGAATCTGTTCACATCTTGAATTGCTGGCAATGAAATCAATTGTATGACAGTCTCCCATAAGAAAATATTACCTACAAGGCGTTTCATATCCAAACCAATAAATGTTATCTCTAACATAAAAAAAAAAAATCAGCTTATTGCCTTTTGAAGGAGATGTTAAGGGCAATGTTAACACGTGAACTGAAGCAATATGCAATAATCATTCTCCTGTCAAGGAATATGTCATGAAGAATTCGATGTGATATGTATGTTAATACACGCCAAATTTACTATAACATCAAATCAGAGTCCTAGGTCAATGTTTTGAGTAGTTGATGATTAAAGTGACACTGGTAATAGCAGTATCACTTATCAAGATGTTTTAAAATCAGCTTGCTTCTCTCACTGTCAACAGCTAAAATGTATAGTGATAATGCACCACATATGCTACCCACCTCGCTTTACCAACATCAACCTAACTTATGTCAGATCTTTCTAGAAAACACTAATCAATATGCTCTGCTACAGAAAGTTGAGATAGCGAGCCTATCTAACTTAAGAAGCTGATGAATAAATGATAAACCTTCAAGTACTACAAGCAAACTAAGTTTCCTCCAAATGTAGATCTTATAAAAGACTGACAACGATTGCAGTTGGACATTCAAATTATTTTTATATTAGGAAAATACCTCAGCTTCATAGTACCACATATAGCACCTATTAGTGGCAGTATAGTAGAAATATTTGATTATATGAACAAGATCTTGAAATTATTTTACGGATTTGCTCTCAGTGAAGTTTTTATATGAGTTAAAGAACTCCAGCAGAAGTATGCAAGGGACATTGCATTTTTCATTGTCAATAAAGGAGACAAAAAAAGCCTTTTGTACCATCATTCTAGTTTAACTATTGTTTCTCGGCTGTGACAGCCTTCATAAAATAAAAACAGCAATATCCTTTAAAAAAGTCAATGTGAATAACAGTCAATTTTCTGTGCCCAGGTATCACCTTTAGGAAAGACTCGTCTCTAAATCTATAACAACTTGGAAGTAGTCCTTGGTATTTCATCTCTACTTAAATCAGCTCCACTGAACATTGCCTACAGTGGTGGTATTGGATGCTCATGTCACGGTCACTTAACCAGCACATTCGTGTGTCACTCAGACAGAAGGATGCCAACATGGTGATGTATCTCCTGAAATCAGTGAATGAGTCCTGAGGCAGGGAGAGGTGGGATGGGAATGCTGGGACCAGAGGTGCTTCTGAGATTTTCACTGTTGATGTCAATAAAGAAAGAACAAGTCCCCAAATATTGTCCAAACTACTTTAATTAAAATGTTTATGCAAGGTCAAATGGAGATACATTGTTCTTGTTTTCTCTAATGAGAAAAGAAAGCAAACATTGGACTTGGGCTGTGTTCTGTCAGATTATTTCTCTCTCCATACACAGTAATATTCCTTTAGCTATGAAATTATTGTAGTGGGATCTTCTAATAGAAACCTAGTCAAATCCTGGGCAAGGTACTCCCAAATCATGACACAGAATACTACACTGCAAACAAGGCTCAACATTATTACAGTGCAACATTTGGAACTAGATGTACAATATACATTATAGTTTACTCTTCACACGAGACTCAAGAACAACTTTTTTTTGGCATAAATATCCATTTCCTTAAGTAAGACACATGACAGGTGCTAAAAGATTTGAAGAATCACTCATAAAGATGTTAACAATATTACCTCAAGAAGTTGATGCTTTATAGAGCTTAAATGCAACCAGCTTGCAAGATATTTACTCTGTGCTGTCCAAAATCAGCAACAGCATGTCTTGTGGTGCTGGAAGTGCAGCACAAGTATTACAGATGTTTAGAAGTAATGTATTAATTTGTCAGATCCTAACATTGTCACTTAACCACTAGAAAAATACCTTACTTAGTTTATATGAATAAAATACATCCGTAGTCTTTGTACTAAGTACCACCTAAGATCGGATTTTACATTTACAGTTATTAGCATAAGGTTAATCTCCAACTTTCAACTGCAACTGTGATAAAATACACTGAGAGCCCTTGAATTTATTCTATGCAATACTGCAAAAGTATTTGCAATGCTCCCTTCCCAACTCCTCACCTGCCCTCCCCCCCTCCCCAGGCACAGCCCAACTCCTCGTCTACAGGTGATGTCATTTTAGTGCAACTATCCAGCTTTTTGCTTTTCCTTAAGTGAAGTAAATGTTTCCCCTGAAGAATTAAGTTCCCTCTGTGCAAAAGAGTCTACCAAAAAAAGTACTGCTAAGGACTCCTGATTTCATCCCAGGAAGTATAAATCACGAAGGAAATCAGATTAATCCTAGGCCAGGTGCAATGAGGCAGAGTATCTGGCTAAGTCACACAGCTACTAAATGGGTTCCCCTGCTAGGGGTACCATGGTTGGTATCTTTGACAAATCTCATGGATTTCATTCCTGTCTCTGTCACTATCTGGCCTTAGGTAACAGAGTACCCTTGTATAAAACATGTTTGGTTTTCGCTTGCCGGGGTGGCTTCAGGTTTGTAGAGTACATCACTCTCGGTGATGCAGCTCAGCGTGGCTATGTTCATTAATAAGATCTGTCAGGTGAGATGTAACCCGGTCCCTCTCCCTTCCTACAAAAGAATGTCCTTGCTTCTTTATTTGTAGATAAAGCATCCTTTGAGAAGTTATTCTTATTTAACTGTGAAAAGCTACTCTTTCTGTAGAGATTTTATGTTGTAAGGCACTTTTCTAGAACTGAATTATTCTGCATTACGACCTTCCAACTAAATGAGAACTAGATGAGAACAATCAACTGGCTCCTCTGTTGCTGTAATTCCAGTAAATTCTTGCAAGAAATTATGCAGAGTTCCTGCATAATTTTACTGCTTAAATTCATACTCAATGGAGTATATACACTATGGAGTTAAGCAAAATTCAGGCAATGACAGTGGGACACTTCCACATATTTCTGTCCCTCAGTTTCATGAAACAGGAGTAGAAAAGTGCTCTGCAGTTCAAGTGAAATATTCATTGATTCTTTGAAGGAAGATGGACTGATTGGTCTGATCTGTGAATGCATACTAGTTAAATACTTTGAATCACCTCTGACAAACTACTACTGGGAGAAAAACATTTATTAACTATATGTCCTTCATCCTATTAGTATAAAGATCTTTTCTCCATATTTCTTAGTTCTATTTTCCTAAAACAGAACAGAGTTTCCAAGGAGAAATCAAATAGTTTATCACACAGACAATTTTTTTCAGAACATGTGATTTCCCTCTCTCAGGACATGTCATGTCCCTTCACATTTTTTTCTTTCCTGACTACTAACTACTAAATCATAGAGACCATCCTGAATTCACAAATATAGCAAAGAGAGTAACCTTCCAGGACTATTCTCTTTGATAAAATGATAAAGGAATATACAAAATGTGTGGGTCAGTCCCACTGCAGCAGTGATATCTAAATGGCAATGATCCCTACCAGGAAGGGGTTACGGTTATTACAACTTAGAAACTTCAGTACTTAATTTCACATAATTAACGGTACAAATTGAATGTTTTCCTACTTGTTTTATCCTTTATTGTTCACAAGCAGAGCCTTGTTAGCTTGCTAAATATACCAGAAAGAATATTCAGGACATGGTAGAATATTTAACTAGGTTGTGTGAAAGAATGATTTCAGAAAGCACAAGAGAAAGATGAAAACGTGTAAGACAGTAAATGCCACTGACATACTTTACATGCTGAAAGTCCTCTTTCAAACTGAAACCCCCTGTGCTATCAATCAAGAGTGTCTCTTAAAATAGTCTAATACTTTTCACAGCAATAGGAATGTCACTGGCTATTTCTTGGGACTTTGCCCAGATTTCAGTTTACATTTTCTCTGTATTTTCACCCACCTTGAACTTCCCATCTAAAATTTTGGTGTGTCAGCTGATACCTCTGTTCCACACCAAAGATAACTCTGGGCAACGAATGAAATCATTTGACAGGCAATAAAATAGCATTGCAATAATCTGAAAAGCCAAAGTTTCTGCAGACTTAAATTGCAGTTTCCTGTAGAGACAGATAAGGAAATTTAAGTACTTGCCACATCTACATTTGAGCTTGTTCAAGGCTCCATTATGGTCAAAGAAGAAAGAATAGGCATGATTCATTTCACCATAAGATAGGCATTTAAACTACATCAGAGAATAATGCCTGAGAAGTCCCTATTTCCATCCATTGACTACAACAGGAATCTAGACAACTTGTTCAGATGTAAATGCAGTTGTCCAAACTCCGGAGAGACGAATCCCAACCTATTGACTAGTCATGTTAGCTAAAATAAGAATTTATAAATTTCCAATTTTAGGGAATGAAGATTGGGAAATTAAAGCAAGATCAGACTCTAAATTAGTAGGAGAAAAAGGATTGTAACTTGTGGCCTACCAATTCTCATCTCTTTGATTATTCCTGAAGACCAGCAAGTAGAATATTTAAATGTCTTGTAGGTTTCAAACACCTAGAGCTTGACTTCCACGTCCAAAGTTCATAGGTCTTCAATAAACTTCAAATGGTACTCTGATAGTTTATGTACAATTTCTGTATTGAAATCTCATGCTGGCAACCTTAAGTTTCTATGGGAAGGAACACTGAAATGCCAGAACAACTGAGAAACGGGCATGAATGTATTTTCTGTTTGTTTTGAAGAAAGCATAGTACAAGAATGCCAGAAAGCACTACTGGAAACTGAAGGTCATTTGCTGCTAGCTACAGAAACTGCAAAACCAAGGTAAGTCAAATGCTAGAGTTTCTTGAACGCTTACTTATTGTCTCAGTCTAGGATGGTTTATGCCCTTGGATCAATTTTCCTTTCCTATCTTTTCACTGGAAAATAGTTACAATCAAAATATCATTTCCAGTCACCTAGTGGATTTGGCATCAGGATCAGGAAAGACTTGACATCAAAAGGGCAAGATCATTCGCAAGGCACTGTGTTTGTGCCAACGGGTGGTATGGCAGTGACAGATTCCTCAGCCATCAGGGAGATCAAATTTTTGGAATGGATTTGGGATGGCAAGCTCTCATCTAAAGGCATGCCACCAAGGTGTTTGCAACCTGAGGCCCACTATCTCCTGCGTGCAGAGACCAACTCTCCTCTCCCTCCCACCCTGCTGGGATCATCCCATATTCTCGAACCCACTGCACAACATGTGCTTGTGAAGATAACATTTACCTGCCACCTTGCTTTAGTTAAAGGAGCAAAGTGGTTTTTTTCGCCTTTGCTTTTTTCTTGCTCTATTTTCCTCTCTTTTGTTAGCTGCCAAACATAAACAAGATAGCATTAATCATAAAAGTTCTGGGCAACCTTTTAAGAGACACTGTGCTAGGAACCCTCTTTACAGTCCAAATGAAACACTTACATCATCCCAGGAATGGGCTCTCCTGAGACTATAGTCAGTTTCACCAAAAAAACACGTGGGCACACCATGATGTCAGACATTAAGAAAAAAAAAAAAATCTAGTTTTGGGAGTATTTAATTGGATTAAATTTCCCTGTAATTTCTTTCTCTACCTTAGCTAGTACCCAAAGGGTCTAGCTATCACCTGCCCAAAGGGTGTCTGAGGAAGGACAGCAAGTAAAATACACTTTGCCAACCTATTACCTGGTGAACGATTTCCTTAAGCACAGTTGTTTCCCAGAATTATGCATGTTCCTTCTTCCCTAGTGAATGGCCTCACTAAGAGTGATATTCATCTGACCAAAAGCAAAGGTGTCGAGAATAAAAATCTACATGTGAGTTGTGCTTTTTTTATATGCAATAGAGAGAAATTGGCATTTCTGAAATGTCATTCATGCTACTCAAAGCTAAATGTCTAATATGGATCAGACAATCATGCTCTACAACTCCTGAGTTTGTTTTTTTTTAATTTACTGTAAAAGAAACTCAGATGAGTTTCTCAGTCAGATGCACATTATTGATACCTAAAAGAGAGAAAATGAATCCTATCCAAACAATATTAGTTGGATCATTCATGCAGAAGTCTTCCTGTAAACATGAACCAGTGGTACCAAGGGCAAGGCTATGCCTACAGCAATATCATGTAGAAAAGCAGGTATATATAAAGGTCAGTTTTCACTACAATGCCATGGATTCCTAGTATAAGACCAAAATTGGCATGGGACACCATGTGAATTTATCATACAGTCAAAACTGGGAGGGTTTCATATAACACATAATTACATTATGAAACTCACTGCCTCAGGAAGTTCCAGATGCCAAAAAGAAAACCAGTTCAAAACCCAAGAAAATACATCCATGGTGAATAGATCCATGCATTTAAAGTAAGGCCAGCAGGAACACAAAGGCACAGGAATGTCTGTACTTTTCCCCTTGCCTTTTTTCTTTAAGCTTGAACACCAGACAAGGACAGGACATTGGGCTAGACAGACCTCCAATTAAGTCAGTATGTCCGTTCTTATTTTCTGACCTAATATTGCCAACACTTTTCTTATGGCAGTGAACCAAGCAAGGAATATTATAACCCTGCCTCACACATGCCATTTTTCATGGTTAAGCCTCGGTTCTACACCAGGAAACACACCCAAAGCACAAACACAAAACGTAAGCCATCACCCCACCTGCTTTTCCAATCTTACTTCAAAACGTTTGTGCTTGGCCCAGTTCTCTACTCCTGATACATTATTTTGGCACAGATATTTACTGGTGTGGACAGGTACCGTAGGAACCAAACACCTACTGAACATTATCCATTCTGCTTGTCATCAGTATGACTCGCCAGCAGTAGTCTCACCTTCTATCTTTTTGGGCAAGGTTGAAAAATTGCTAAGAATAGCAGCAGGACCTGACTGCAGAGTGGTTTTCTGGGGAACTCAACCCTTAGACTGTGACTAATGCTGCTAATTGAATTTCTGCCTCCATCTTGTCAGGGGAGAACACCAGCAGTAAGAGATAAGGCTGCTTTCTATAATGCTTCTTTCTACTGCATTGTCCCTGTCTCTTCATTTCAGGGCAGTGAAATACCAAATTGTGTCACAAAACCCTCTCCTAAAACCCCTGCAACTATTTTTCCAGAGAATCAGACACATGGGGATTTCCCAGTAATAATCTGGAGCTCGGTGCTGATCTATCATTGCAACACAAAATAGCACATAAGCTCTGACCTGTTTGTGATAAAAAATATTTCACATATGGCATATTCATTTTTTTTCTCCTTATCCCAACACACCCTCCTCCTTTTCTTTTAAATTAGCCATCAGGTTAACTACTGTATTTCAGCAGCAGCTGTTGCTATGCCTAACCAAATCTGAACTCATGACAAACTGAAATGGACACATATTGTCCACACTAAATACTTCTCCTAGATGACTGAGAGAAGTATGTTAGGGAAGAAAATTTGCTTTATTAAGCTAAGACAATCTCTTTCAAGCCTTTTTAAATCATCTCTACAGGAAAAAAAAAAAAAGGCAAAAAATACAAATAAGCACAAGAATCCTAAAAATAATTCGCACTAAGCAACTACCATTCCATTCATCCCATACTAATCCAGAGACCAATGGATTACTGTTGTCTTCCATTACTATCAGTTTGAACTACTTTTTTCAAAACTGTGTAGAAATAGACCCCCCCAAACACAAATATTCAAATGCTGCTAAAACCAGGAAATCGTTACAGTAGTTTACAAGAAAATCCTCAGGGAAAAACCCCAAAGCTGCTGCTTTTTTTTTCTTTTTTTTTTTTTTTTTTCTTTTCCAAATTTTGCCTGTGTTTACAGCAGCCAAGCCTGTACAGACAGCCCACAGGAACAGACAGCACCAGGAGCAGGGACTGTTTCAATATGCAATCTGGCTGACTAGGGTAAACCTGTATTTAGTAGTGGTAAGCTTTAGAAAAATATTAGAATATTTGTTTTAGGGTTTTTTGGCTTTTTTAATCAAAACAGAATGGTATATAAACAAAACTGGCTGCATGTGTAGAAAGGGACCCACATGAAGCTCAGCACTAGCAAATAACAGTGTGAGTACTTTTTCTAATGGCAAATACAGTCAGTGCTTACATCCATCTCTGTATTAAAGCCAATCACACAGTGCTTACAACGATCATTGCCATGGAGTTATCAAATTTTTCAACAACAAACTCTGATCCCTACAGAGATTATATCACAGAAGCAATCCAGACAAAATTAGTGGAGTGCTTCCGATGAAGTGTGGTTCGGTTTCAGCTGGGACAGAGTTTACTTTCTTCACAGTAGCTAGTGTGAGGCTGTGTTTTGGATTTGTGCTGAGAACACTGATCACACACTGATGTTTATAGTTGCTCTCAGGACAGTCAGGGACTTTTCAGCTTCTCTGCTGTGCCCAGGATTCAACCTTGTGTTTAGGATTGAGACCCAAATTGGCCAGTGATATATTCCATATCGTGCACAGCATCCCCAGCATATAGATGAGGATCTGTCTGAGGATCTAAGAGGGGCAACCTCTCTCTTGAAGTTGCCCCTCTCTTTCTAGGGTCATCTTCCTCTTTCTCGGGGTTGTCTCTGTCTCTCAGTTGGCTCTCAGTCTCTTGGACACTCAGGCTCTTATCTCTTTTCCAGGATTGTGGTTTCGGGACTCTCCCTGCTCTGGGATCACTGGCCAGGAACAAGCTGAGCCTTGGTCGTCTGGTGGTGAGCAGTATCACTGTGTATCACTCATTTGTATATTTGAATATATTACTATTATCATTATTATTTTTATTGTAATTTAGTTACTAAATTACCCTTATCTCAACCCACAAGTCTCTTT
>NW_010112406.1:16896-82115 GCF_000699245.1 Pterocles gutturalis | reverse complement strand
CACTTAGATTCTGTCCCCCATCCCTGGGAGAGGGGGAGGGTAAGTGAGCGGCTGTGTGGTGTTTGTTTGCCACTAGCTAGGTTTAAAACCACAACAAGTGTGTGCATAAATCAGCACAAAGTCTTAGCCCTGAGTATATATTAGACAGGAATTGGGCAGGTAATCAGATTTTAAAAAAACAAAACAAAACAAAAAAAAAACTAATATGTCAGAATGAAAGGATAATACCAGTCAGTCTGTTGTTGCTGTAAGTGACAGAAAACAACTGAAAGGAAAGTAAAGGAGCCAAAACATAACCTTGTGAGATCCCACAAACAACCATGGCAACCACACAATATAATTTACATTATCTGATATTAATCCAGGTTTCTTAATGCTGAAGAAAAGCGAGGTTATCTCTAAACTCAAATAAAGACCCAACTATGGTACTGAGAGCACTGCAAAACTGTGTGTTGTTACTATGCCCAAGGCTCCAGTCAGGCTGGAGCACAACGGCTGCCTCACATGCCTGGTGTGCAGCAAGCTGGAGTGACACAAATCCTGTAAACACTTCAGAAGACATGGGAGAATAAGAAGTCAGCGAAAAATGTGGCATATTACCTCATGTTGATGAGCGAGAAGGCAACGTCAGCACTGAAAGAACAGCCGCAAAGGAGTATTGTCTGCAGATGCTGGAGA
Organism: Pterocles gutturalis; assembly: GCF_000699245.1. Taxonomy (NCBI): domain Eukaryota; kingdom Metazoa; phylum Chordata; class Aves; order Pterocliformes; family Pteroclidae; genus Pterocles; species Pterocles gutturalis. The sequence goes on along the minus strand of NW_010112406.1, from coordinate 81,437 downwards.
GACATTAACCATGGAAATAGTCGCAAAATAAATCAAGTAAAGAGTTGAAGTGTTTTCACTTGAAGATATGATGGAAGTATCACTCCTGGCTTCCTAGTTATACAGCCATCCTGGGATATAAAAGTCTTCTTTATACCTCTCTATATCTATTTATATAGATCAATACAAAGTCATTTGGGTAAGACTGAGCGATAGGTGCAGTCAAGTGCTTTATATAAAAGTGCCAGAGGGAAAGGAGGGAAATCTTGTTTACAGCTCACCTAGGCTCAGGTACGAGAGTCAATGGCAAAACTTGTTTGTATGTAAAGAAGAAAGTTGTCCCTATTATCAGTATCAATCCACGTGGAAAGGTGTGCCAATGAAGCCAGCAGACAAATCCAACAGCAGGAAGGTTTTGGTCTCCTTACTGCAATCTCTTATCCTGCAGTATGTGAAAAAGCACAACTAAAGTTTTCCTTGGAAGAGGCTTTTAAGTGTCTGGTCAGGAATTAACAGATGTTGGGAGAATTACTTCATCAATGTGAAATGTTCTTATAAGCACATAACAGAAGGAGTTTCTCCTGTTAAGCCATGCTGACAAGCTACTTAGAAGTATTCTGGCAAGTAATCTGTGAATTCTACACAATTATTTACGAAAAGTGTGAGAAAACTTCATATCAGGTGCAAATGAAGAAGCATTAGATCGATCAATAAAATGCAGCTATTCACTTCACACATCAGTTATTGAAAGGGTGAGGCTACAAAATATTCAGCACATCACAGTCACTATTTTTTTTCTTCCCATGTTTCCTGAATTTTTTTAAATTCACACATCTATTTAATCCTTACTCCTACCATCTTTTTATCTTTTAGTGTTTTTACTTCCTTTTTCAATAGTAACTCTCTTTTTTTCCTTTTCTTTCATTTCTCCCATTTCTGACTCCTATTACTTTTTCTCCACCTTCTCATAATGATTTTTAGGACTCCCTACCTCTCCTTTCTTACTATCAGCTTTCTTCTGAAGCCTTGTCTAATGTGTGCATTACAGCTACGTCTGTAACCTGCAGTGCAGTACTAAAAAACTTGTTGTGTACACTGCAATGCTCGGGACTTCAACTAGATTATTAATTCAGCTACTAGCACTGCAATTTTCACATTTTTCCACAGCCCTGCTGAGTTCAGAGACACCCCCAGACTCACCCCACTTTTCACCTCACCAGTACTTTTCCTTACAGCAGTGATTTCACTGGCCTATGTAGGGAAGGAGCAAAGCTATTTAGCCAAGTCCCATTGCTTCAGGAAACAACTAAGTGCTGAAGCTCCCACCAAAACCAATTTAGCAATTGAAAACAGCACGCATGCCTCAAAAGTGCTCCTAGGTTCAACTTTCCAACCCTTACTCCTGTTCCTTTCAATGTCCAGCCCTTTTCAGCATCTGCAAATCCACATGTGCCTAAATCTGGGGACTAAAACATCCTTGGGTACCTGCGCTACCACCTACACTTGTCCAAAGGTGCTACCGCCTTGGCTCAGCCCAACATCAAGGTGTTCATCTCACACCCAAAGCCAGACCGTGATCTATTAATCAGGTATCACAGGCCCACATCTCCTGAGAGGCAAGATGCAATGCTCAGGAAAAGCAGGGATACCGCATTACGAAACCAGGCACCACGGAGCACACCCTGGAGCCAGAGGCGCTTCTGACGGTGCAGCATTGCTGTCCAGCTGGAGGAGGGCAGAGCGCGATGAAACATCATGCTAATCAGTCAAAAATGTAAACTCAGCAGGTGAGAATATAGTGAAACAAATCTGAAAAGTAACAGGCTGTTACTGGTAAAATTCACTGAGCAAAAAAATTATGGGTCTGTGTCTATTTTTAAATGTTAATGTTTAAATGTTAAAAATTAGCTTTTGATTTCTCTGTGGGTTAATAGTTCCAAATACCCTAAGCACTCGCCATGCCACACAATACCTAGCTAGTCATTGCAGTCATTTTCTAAGTAACTGATTTCAACAGACGGCTAACAGATATAAATGTACTGTCTGATGATTTTTCTCAAAGTCAGATATGTACATTCCTCTGAAATGAAAGCAAAAGCAAAGAAATGTAAATTTATTATATAATTACACCTTTAAAACTTCATTAAAACTGCTTTGAAATGTACCTCACCTTCCAGCACAAAACCACACACAAATTTTAGTTTATGGCAATAGCTTTCTGTTTATGAAATCTACATATTTAAAATTACACTAATTTAAATAGAGAACTATTTATTGAATTCAAGAATATAATAATGTCAGGATGCTTACTCATGAATTAGAGGGGAAAGCTGTTTACAGTCTTCTGAAGATTGCTTCAAGATCACATGAAACAGTGCTTGTCCCATATGTTCAATAGCAGCTTAAAATAAATATCTGAACTTGACTTGAAAGACATTTACAAATAATTCATATGAAAAATTTAGTGTACAATAGCATGTGCAGTATGTTCTGGAGACAAGAGTAGTCACTGGTTATGTATTTGCTCCTAATCTTGAGCTGAGAGGCCCTTATTTAGATGAATCATGGGTCAAATTGCAACACACATCATATAAAATTACAACATTAGTAATGCTAGTGATGATGCAAAGATTATTAATACTTACGTGATGATTTAGAGTCTCCATTGGTTTCTAAAAAAAATTTTTAATCCTGAATATTATCTGGCTCATGTTACTCATAAACTGGAGCACTATAATCTCTCTCCCAGCTTCCACCACATCCCAGATAAAAAAAAAAAAGAAAAAAAAAGAAAAAAAAAATGTGGCTAGGAGATATCCCAGAATGGCTGGATTCTTTCAGAAGAAGGCACAGCCGCACTCCAAACAAGTCATACTCTCTTCTTTTGAGAGCAAAAGCTGCTGCACTGAACTCAGAAACACCTAATAATGCTTCAAAATACCTTTGGGTTCTGCTTCAAAAGTGAAAGCTGGTTTACAAAACATCTTACCAGCTCCCTTCACACTTTCTGCTGCACACGCTGTCCCGTGCCTGCATACTCAAACACAAAAATACCATTCTTCATCGTTTGGCATCTGTTCTGCTGTAGGGCAGTATTTCAGATGTGCCAGGTCATCACTTAGTCTATATGTAATAAGACATACACATGTAAGTAACAACAGATTTATTGGAAAATCATCATCTGCTCACTCAGACATTGATTGAAATGGGTTATCTGCTTTGAAGGGACTTAAATATTTTGGGAGTCATTAACTAACCCTCTAAATCATTTACATGCAATGAATATTTGATAAATTCTTGGACTACACATGTAAGGTGCTGGATAACTGTTTAGAAATTGTACCCTCTCACAGACATTAAAAATAAGGTAGCTGCAATATAAGACTATGATATATCTTAGAATCATAGAATTGTTTGGGTTGGAAAAAACCTTTGAGATCATCAAGCCCAGCTGTTAATCTAGGACTCTCAAGTCCTCCTTCTGGCTCTTCTTGTAGATGGGCAACATGTTTGCTAACCTCCGGTCAACAGGGACCTCCCCGGTTAGCCAGGACTGCTGACAAATGACAGAAAGTGGCTTGGTGAGCACTTCTGCCTCCTCTGTACCCTTGGGTGGATCCCATCTGGCTTCATAGACCTGTGTGTGTCTAAGGGGTGTGGCAGGTCACTAACCATTTCCCCTTGGATTTGGGGGGCTTTATTCAGGTCCCTGTCCCTGTCTTCCAGCTCAAGGGGCTGGGTACCCAGAGAGAAACTGGTCTTACTATTAAAGACTGAGGCAAAGAAGGCATTAAGCACCACAGCCTTTTCCTCACCCTTTGTCACTATATTTCCCCCCTCATCCAATAAAGGATGGAGGTTCTCCTCAGCCCTCCTTCTGCTGCTAATGTATTTATAGAAAAAAATGTTATTGTCCTTTACGGCAGTAGCCAGATTAAGTTCTAGTTGGACTTTGACCCTTCTCATTTTCTCCCTGCACTTACAAAGGAAGATCAACTATTGAAGTGCATTACTGCTACCTGGAGACAGCTCTGTGAGATAACTATTGGCAACTATTTACATTTTATGCAAAAACCATAATTTCAAAGATAATTCCACTATTGGAACAAATTGTTCTTGTTTAAGAAGTCCAAAAGAGTACAACTGAAATAAACCTTCTCCTGCATCATTAAGGAAGGAACATCTAAATTTTTAAGATTTTGTATGAGAAATTTTATTAAAAACAGAACTCAGGAACATTAATTGCAACATTATTGTATACAGTTTCATTAAAAAATAATGTTTTACAACATACCTACAATACACAACAAAAGTAAGACTATATAAGTAATTCTGCTCTTAAGAGCATTTCCAATCAAGAAAGTTATGCACAAAAACAGAAAAGAGATGCTTGCAGAATTCTTTCAGATTAAGTTCTGAATTTTAAAGAGTATGTAATAATATGTGTTGCACCACAGTATATTTTGAAAATCAACATCAGCATGTGTCAAAGCACATCCTGATACGGCAATGCCTGGTCTCACACTCCTCCCAAGCCTTACTCTGCAGAGAGCATAATGAAATTTCTTTCCAGACTTTTTCATGACACTTACATCTGCAGTACTCAAGCACTTCACAGAGAGTCATACAGCGTCCCTACAAAGTCAAGTGGTCTGATCATTTCTACTTCTAAAAAATGACTAATAACCACAATTTTTGCTGTTTTTAAGAAACAGCTTTAACTGGTCCCTAGCAATTTTGAAAGCGCTACCCACGCCCCTCCCTGCCAGTGGGTAATTTCTGAGAGCAATTTGCAGCGTGCAGAACCATTTTCTGAACTCATCCCTTTGACTGCCATTGTGTGGGAGGGTGAAAATGCCAAGTTTCCTTTTCTTTGGACATCTCAACCATCTGACTTACATTTTCTGCATATGTCAGGAAGCACATGTTCTAAAAAATGCATAAATATTCAGTTGGAAACAAAAGGATGAACTATTAGGTTTTATTTTGCCATATCTTACTTGTAAGATCATTGAGGGCAACTGCTCTTTTGTTCTGATCGTATCATATCATAAGCACAATCACCCTTCGAGAATAGCCCATAATCCTGTTATTGACATTAATGTCATAACACTTACAAATGAAACAAAGGGAAAATTAGATTTGCTTAGATAAACCTAATTTCCAATCTTTAAAGTGCATTTTTTCAGATGTAGATTCTTTGAAGCCATAAATAGTGGAGCTTCTGAGAACTCCAGGTAATCCATCACACGATACAGCATTGCGTCACCACAAGTCATTGGCAAAGTTGGCAACCTTGAAGCCCCTCAGTCCTGACATCTGCTCCTTTGAAACTGGGGAGGAACTGAAGGTTGACTTCATTACAGGAATGATTTATCATTGTAATCCTTCAGCACATATACTTTCTGTCACAGAAAAAGACACTGTAAACTAGGCTACCTTGCTATAAAAAAAAAAAAAAAAAAAAAAAAAAAAAAAAAAGAACAACTTTCTTGTTAGATTTAGCTGCTCCTCTCCTGACAAATAAACCATTAACAGTTTCTTAGGAATTTTTTTTATATGCAAATATCAGTGTCAGTTCATCTGACAGATTATAAATAACATAAACATAATGAAAGCTGCTCTGTTTTCAACTGATATCAGTTTCATGACATCAGTGAAAACATTATCCACTAAAGAAAAACAGAGATAGACAAATCATGTCCTTTTCTCTGCTGGGATTTAAAATGCAAGTACTTTGCATTTTGCTATTGTTGTCTCAGATGGAAAGACAGCACAGTTTTGGCTCAGGAACTTTGCTAAGAACTCCTATCTCAGTCTGATTATCACTTAGTTCAGTTGATGTCTGGCTTTTGATCTGGATGTATTTCAAGGTGCATTTACTAAAGAAGGATATTAAATTAATTAGTTCTTGCTTGAAGCTGAAAAATCTAATGATTTTTTTCTACCATGTTTGTTTTATTAAATCATCACCAACAGCTATATTTGTAAGAAGCAGTAAAACGGTGATAAATGTGCTATCAGTAACTTTTTGAGATGTACGGAACCACTGTGAAAACAACTTTAAAGCTATTCAACAGGGAAAAAAGTTTTGATGGCTCTTTCCAGAATCTTCAATTTTAAGTTGTTCAAGTGAATCCAATTTATTTATTTCACATCATATAAGAACATGGCATTTAAAAATCCCTATAATTTTCCCATGTTTGATTTCTAAATTTTCTTCATGATCAAAATAAGAAACATGAAACAGCAAAGACAGAATACTAATGATTCAATCTCTGTCTCATAGAGACAAATGTGAAATTGTTTTTTGGCTTTCAAATATGTCAGTTCTGGAGTATGACTACATTAATTTCTGTACAAGTCAAGAAATGTAAAGCTTCAGCCTGCTGCTTTCCACTTTTCAGAATCCTGAACAAACTAAAAGCTCTTGAGCAAAATTAATTTTTCATCTAAATTCAGCAAATCTGCTTTCATCCCTTTTCCTCAAGAATGGATCTTCATTAGTTCAATCTATATTTAATTAACCCTTTTAAGCTGACCAAGTAGGAATGGATATAGTAAAAATGCCATCAGAAAGTAGTTTGTAGTCTGTACTACGTGCCGCCATCAGTCCTCTGTCAAAAGCTACTGGTTAACTCTCAACAACGATGTATTTAATGCAGCAAGGTTTTCTGTATGACCATCACATTCAGTCAAGCTCTTGGCTTAAAAAAACGTTGTCAAATAAATCTGATGACACGATGACCACTGACAAAACATAAGACACAGTTTTTGCTACTGGACAAGACATCTGATAGTTCAGCTATCATTTCATGATAAACATTAAAAAATTAGACGTGAAAGCCACCGACTTCTGAACAGAGGCTGGCCTGCAGATTCGGCTGTGCAGTGTTGTGTATGCTGTGGAGGCATTCGCTGAGCTGGATCACAGTAACTCCCCTGCCTTGGCACACCAGCATATGCTCCCTGGTCTCTCTCCACTCGGACTGGCACAGCATTTAATGCTTAGAAAGGCAGGGAAGGCTGCAGAGTGCTTACTGCAGCATTTAGCATGCCATGCAGTGGGTTGACAAGCTAGCACACTTCTTTTTTCCTGCCACAGACAGTCTTTGGGTCAGCTATCATGGTCAAAGGCCTTTGTGCCCATGTAAGCTAAGCTGAAAAAAAGATGAAAAAATTGATGTCTTACAGATACTATGGAAAAATTAAGGTTCATCTGAATCTGCAATGTCACAGAAACTCACGAGGATTTCTAAGCAAGCTTCATAAGAAGAAAAAGGGAGTTCTACTCTCTCTAATTTTTCACAGAAAGCAGTGTGTCAGAGATTGTCCAGGTCCAGTTGCGTATTCTGCTTGAGTCCATGACGATCTGCAGAGAAGAGCCCTTCAGGTCTCTGGGCACATCCCAAACCAGAGCCTTGGCTCTGCCCTGCCTGCAGCATCATACCTCAATACGCTCCAGATTTGAAGGGAAAGATATCTGCAGACACAATTCCATTTTCAAGAAAACTTAAAAGAAGTTTTTAAAATATTGAAAACTGTTTTAAAATGAAATTATCATCTTCGCTGCAGCCTGACTCCTCACTACACTGACATGCCTCACCTTTCGGAGCTCCTCTGCCAACTGTGTCACAGTTTCGGGCGTTTTTGCTGTAATACTCACTTTCAGGTCTCAATCTGAACCTTCTCTTTGCAACCACAGTGGTGAGACCACTGACATGTTCTAAAATGAAAGCTGAGACCCTTGCACTATTAAGTGATTCTAGGAGTTGTAATACGATAATAGACACATCTGTTACAGGATCACAGCCATGAACGATGACGGTTGTTCCATACTTGTTCAACCAGCTTTCATGCTTAGATCCACTGGTAATGACATAATGGCTTTATAATGACAAAAATCTCATTTCAAAATGAACTTTGATTCAGCTGAAGGTCGGCCACAAAAGTGTAACAGCACCACTCTGACTTCCTTTGAGTTTTTGCCCAATGAAAAGGTTTCATCATGATGTCCCTTAGATCACACATCCAGGAGACCACTCAGGAAAGAGCTGCAGCTCTGCTCCCTTAATAGGAGAGAACTTAGGCAACTGAGGTAGTGCTTACCTCTAAAGTAGAAACAATGGGAATCAAAGGTTTTGCATGGTCCTAGAAACTAAGGACCACCAGGCATTGCTCCATTTTCCATCCTGTTAGGAAGCCATAGATACTCACCAGCACCTCATAATTTGCCTGTAGCACAAATTCATTCCACACACAGGTTGCATGTCTTTGAACCTGCTTTTGCTGACATCAGTGCAGCAAACTGTGTATTTAAAAGTGAAACGTAAGCTACCCTACTCCTACTTCTCCTCATCCAATGGAATTTTCTCCTCAAGGAGATATGAAAAAACAAACTTAATTTGACAGAAACTTGATGCATTATTTACACTTCCTTTAATAGGTTTCCAAGAATTCATGTCAAAGTAACATATTTAATGCCACTGCTGTACTATTGAGTGTTTTCAGAATTCAAAGGACAGTGACTTGAAAGCAGTAGGTATATAATGCAAGAATGAGGAGGTCTTAGTGATAAGCACAGTCTCATTTCATATCCATGTTAAATGTGTTAAAAGCCTCTTGCAGATGCAAAAAGCTGTTGGCATGTTTCCTAACAAATAGAGTCGTGCAGCTTCAAAATTGAAGAATGAAAGAAATGTGCTTTGGAAGGGACCTCCAGAGGTCACCCACATCCGGTTCAAAGTTAAGACTACTGCCACAGCAAGGTCAAGTCAGCCATGGCTTTGCATAGTCAAGTCCTGAAAACTTCCCAGGGTGGATAGTCCACAAACTCCCTGGTTGTTCCAGTGCTGCCCTACACTTCTATTGAAGGAGCTTTTCCCAATGTCCGTCCTGAATTCCAGTGTTAGCAGCAACAACAGACAGTGAAAATCTTCTCAAGTACCACCCATAACTCACACCCACATTCCTGAGGGATATCTTTTGAAAACACATGATTTTTCTCAGTAATGGTCTCTGTATCCAGACTTATCTCTGGAAATGATCTCTGTCCCATCCTAACTCTCAAGGTACACATGGAAAGTACCAAACCAATACCATATCGCAGACCAATCTTTCAATGTAACTGAATTCAAGAGAGTTCCAGTGCCTAGAAACATTTCCCAAACCTGTTATAATTCAGCAGCAGCGTCTGTCTCTCCATGATAATACTGCTCTCCCTGCTGCCTCCCCTAGAATGCAATAGTTTGAATTGTCCTCCATGACTGTGTTGCAGCAGTTGATCTGACTGTTACGGGGGCTCTCATCTTTCTTCACTCCAAAAAGTTAAAATATGCAACCGTTACTTGTTCCTAAAAAGCCTCTTCTATCAACACATTCAAGCGCCTGCAGGAATCTGCTGCCCTCCCCTCCTGAATCCCTGCGTGAGATTGCATGGTAATGTCTCACATAACCTGCAGCCAAAAATGCGCTGATGGCATCTCTCCAAGACAGCTCTTTTTCCACTGATGCAATTAAACCCTATCTCAAGCATTCCAGCAGTGCCTCTGTACGACTGGCATTAGGTTAAAGAAAAGGCAGCATAAACTCAAGTAAGGAGGACAGACCAGGATTCAGTGGTATGGCCCTTTTTTTTCCCCTTGCTTTGGTCCTTTTTAATGTCACACCAACAGTGCTAAAAATATGCTGCTACTTGCAGCCTTCAAGTTTATTCTTTCCTCCTCACTGACCACTTGCTAGGATAATCCATGTCTCTTGCCTGGTCTCTAGGTATGCAGGAGGATATACTGATCCTCTAGCCGCGGTGCTGCCTCAGCCTTCTTCACTTACTTGCACAGTGACATGCGATTGCCTCCACACTAGGATCTTATCAATTTCTTCCTGTAGCCACTATAACGCCTCAGTCCTGATCTTCAAAGCTCAGGGATACTTGAAAGCATCTCCCGTGACAGTGCCTTTCAGTTGAGGCTGCTGTAACTTGGGACAAAAGGTAACGGAAACACCTGAAGTGTGACAGCTCACCCAGCTGAACTCAGCTGAATGACAGAAGCTCCCCAAGGAGGTCACAAACAACCTCCAGAGAAAGAAATAAAGCTTTCATCTTAGACAAACAAGAATCATTTAAATGTATGTACAAATAAAACCTTCTCTGACTATATAGTACACATGGTATGTGTGCTTATTTAATTTCATATGCTATGTTGGAGAAGACCATGATGCCCATACTTCAATATTGAATTCTCGAACTGAGGAACAGGAGACATATTTTTAGGAGTTTCTTTTATGGGTAGGTGTGTTCTTACAGGAGACAGAAGTAAAAAAGTAAAGTGCAAAGTGAACCAGTTAAGAAAGAGGATGTAAACAAACAAAAAAAAAATCTCATTTTACATCTCACCTTTACCCTCTCATCTGAACTACATAAATCATCAGCCTAGCAGCCAGCAGCCTGTCATCTGTTAGGGGAGAGAACAGGGACAGAGGACAAGAGGTTTGTATCTGCCAGTCCTCCGTACACATGCCACTGGCTATCTCACAGAGCATAGCCAGCTGAAGCACCTGCACATCCCGCACTCCAGGCTCTGTCACTGTATTTCACCGCGGCCATCCTCACCGCAGCAATCACCTCCTCTCTCCAGAGAAAAAGATGCTTGGCTGACCTCAAGGTGCTGTTCGGTGATCTTACACCACCATCCTGGCTAGACACACACAAGCATGCAGGCCCTGAGCTGGGTACAGATGTGAGATATCGGACACACCAGGAGCCTACGGACCTGCCCCTCTCACACACTCCAAAGAAAGTTGCCTCCCTTGAGCAGCAAGCACATCCCTTCCATCTTGACCTTTCCAGGCTCGCTTCCCCCATGTCCTCCAGTGGATCTGGGGAGGCATTTGCCTGTGGACACCAGGAGGAGAGGCTCACGGGATGGTGTGTCGGACAGGTGTAAGCACAGTTCCTCTCTGATGCTGAGGACAGGAGCTCCTATGCTGTTGTTACTCAACTGTAGAGATTTCTGCTGTTGCCAAAGATGATCCTGCTGCCCAGGTATCTGACTCCCTGTATCTGCACAAAGAAACTCTTGCTCTTCCCTCAGGTCCTCTTCCTTCCCTGCTGCTTTGCACCAGGCTGCCCACTCTGAGTAGCACAGCCGCTATCCGGCAGCCAGCAGGACCTGCTCTGAGAGCCCGGCGCATACCCCGAGGCAGCATGACAAAGCACTGGCCATGGGCTCCCGCTCCTGGCGGAGAGAAGGGACAGCCCTAGCCCAGAGGCATCTGCCATCTCTTCCTCTCTGATGCCAGCCTTGACCAGCACAAGAGCAAGAGTGACCTGGTAGAAGAGGTCCCCATGGCTGGGTGACAGTTCCCAGCACCTTCTGCCATGCCCACTCCCACTAGCCTCTATGCAGCTCTCCTCCTCTTTTCTGCTGCTTTTCAGACAACCCTCCCCATCCCACACTCACTTCTCACCTGCTTTACACCTAGTTAAATCAACAACTAAACCTGCAAGCAGGGCAAGTTATCACTATGCTAGTCACCACCCTCTATCCTTTTTGGGATCCCTTAGGTGGCAAACTTCAGAGACCCCCAGAGGAGTCTTTGCCACACTACTTCCCAGAGAGAGAACCTGATCTGCACAGGACTCTTCCTGTTGCTACCAGTGCACAGGGTTAATCGCTGTTTCACTTGGGTGGGACTGAGCTGAACTGCCTCACTCTGTATGAGCTGCATCCACAGCAAACACTAATTCTCTGAAGGAAGTCCTGCAGCCCTTTCTCACAGAGTACATCCTCTTATCTAAAATCTAACCTTAACGCCACTGCAAGCAGTGCATGGCATTCTTTCTGATCTGCATATATTTATTTGGTTTATTTTCTCTATATGACTGTTCTTTATCACTACTTAATGGTTACCTTAAGTAAGAAAGTAAAAGAAAGTAAAGAGTAAAATAAAGTTAAAAAAACACCTTATAACACAAACTAAAGTACGAAGACTGAATGTTCCCTGTTAAATGTACCAATGTAAACATTATTTGAAATGTAGTACTTCATGTGCTGTATTTTCATGGGGAGAGAAGAGATAGAACTGGAAAGAGACAAGTGTGAAATATAATTAAAATAATTTCAAATAACAGAGGCAATATGCTTTAACAGAGGAGGACTTCAGAATGTAAACAGACTATTTTGAGCTGAGCCGTCATTTCAACAGGGAAGCTCTAGAATTATCCTGTCCTTCTGAGCTACGTTAAACTCAAAATGATGAAAAGGAAAACTGAGTCCATCTGCTTAGTCCAATCTATTTTATAGTGAGTCATTCTATTTTCCCATCACAAAATAGGCCCTCCATTATCTTCCATTCCCACAGCCATCTCCACACAAAGACTCTCTTCAAGATTCCAGCTGCTGGGGAGCCTTCCCCCCAGGAAGCAAGGACAAGAATTCTTTAACAATAAACTTCACAAATATTAAGTGAAAAAGCCTGAAGTGGTAGAGAATTTTCTATTCTTCATCTCATCCACAGTAAGCAGTAAATGTAAAGGTACAATACCATTTAAAAAAACTGTCTGTAAGGTTGTTCTTTATGGAGGTTACACTTTGAGCACAAACTGGTCTCTATTTAATTGACACTCTGCAATCAGAATATTTTCACAGCTGGATCTGCTACTTAGAAATGAGGAAGAAGTGGCTGAGGATGTGATACTCCCTGGCAGGCTTGGCTGTAGTGGCTGTGAAATAGTGAAACTGAAGATCTTGTGGGGAACTGAGGAAGGCAAGTACCAGAGCAGAGACCCTAGGTTTTAGGAGAGCTGACTTCAGCTTATCCAGGAGCTGGTAAGTGGGATCCCATGGGAGGCAACCTGTAAACACAAGGAGCTTGGGAAAGCCATTATATCTGTGAAAACAACTTCTTACACATGCAAGACTGTCCAACGAGATTTATCAGCATATCAGCATGGCTAAACAGGGAGTTTGTAACTGAGCTGTAGCGCAAAAAGGCAACACAGGAGGTGGAAGCAGATATGCATAAGGCTGAGGTGACTCTGAGATGTCTTTGCCTCAGCCTTCACCAACAAGGTCTCCCAGACCTCTGTACTTAGCAGCAGGGGTCAGGAAGAAGGACAGCAACCAGCAGTGGATGAGGATCAAGGCAGGGATGACTTAACTGAACCCATGCCTGCCTCTGGGAAGAAGGTAGTTGAGAACAGAATTTGTATTTACCAAGCAGAAATCATACCTGACCAACTTGATTACCTTCTATGATAAAGTGACGAGGTTTATCATAGAAATTACATTCACTGTGAGAGCAATGGATGTCATTTACCCTAACAAGTGGAGAGCCGCAGACCTCTGTCCCGAGACCTGTCCTGTTGGACATCTTGATCAATGGCCCAGAGGAGGTGATGCAGGGAACTCATCAGGTTTGTAGATAACAAACTGGGGGTAGAGTTCTGCCTAAGGGTGGGGCTGCCATTCAGAGGGGCCATGGCAGGCTGAAGGAATGTGCCAACAGGAGCATTATGGACCTGGGAAGGGAGGGTCCCTTTTCAGCAAGCCAGGCTGGGGTCTGACTGCCTGGGGAGCAGCTCTGCTGAGGACACCCTGGGGGTCCTGGTGTGCAGTGAGAGGAGCCCGAGCCAGCAGTGGGTCCTGGCAGCCAGGATGGCCAACATCATCCTGGGCTGTGCCAACAAGAGCATGACCAGCAGAGGAAGGGAAGGAATTATCTTCCTCTAGTCAGCACTCAGTAGATCACATCTAGAATAGGGCTTCCAGTTTTGGGCCCTCTAATAGAAGACTTTGAAAGATTGAAACAAGTTCAGTGGAGACCACCAAGATGGTCAGGGCTGGAGCACTTGCTCTGTGAGGAGAGGCTGAGGGAGATGGGCTTGTTCAGCTGGGAGAAGACACAGCTCCAGGGGGACCTAACAGCATCCACAGTCCCTGTGGGAGGTTAGTGAGGAGTTGGAACCAGGAGTTTTTACAGAAATGCATGGATAAAAACTGAAACAAGAGAGATCTTGATAAGAAGAGAAATCTTTTCCCCCATGAGGACAGCCCAGCAGTGGAGGAGGCTGCCCAGAGGTTGTGAAATCTACAAACTCTGAGTTTTTCAAGACCTGACTGGATAAAGCCCTGAGAAGCCTGATCTGACCCCATAGTTGCTTTAAGCAGGAGGTTGGACTAGAGACCTCCTGAGCTCCCTTTGCACCCGAGTTATCCTATGCTCCTGTGAAATACACGTTTAAAAAAAAAAGTATCATCCAGCTATGCATATATAAAGTATCATCAGAATATTGAAAATGGACACCTCACGGTGCCTATAATATGGAGTAGTTTATGTATTTGCTATACTGAAGTTAAATATGTGAACAGACATCAACAATAACACATACAAACAGTATCTGTACCAAAAACTGACACTGCTCCCGCGCAGTGTTTGAATATTGACCTGACCTGCATGTAACAAAGTGAAAAGGGCAGAATCAATAAAAGCCCAGGAGGCACAAGACCAGGGTAAAAACATGAGGACAAAGTGAAATCCATCTAGCAATCAGAAAGAAAAGCATTAAGACTAAACAGGCAAAGAGAGAGACGTGGGATGGAGAGGAGGCTAGGGCTTGGCTGGAAGGGGACAGGGAAAGGCACAGGGGTGGACGACAGGTGCGGGGCCAGGGCATTCCTCTGCTGTCAGCAGAGCGATGCCGAACCCGCTGAGTGAGGGTCTCCTCCGTCCCCCTCGCTGAGCACCCACAGGAATGTGACCTGCCGCTGCTAACAGGGACTCGCTTAGCTCAACATGTTAGGAGGATTTGGTCTTGAAACAACCAAACAGTGGGTGTCCTGGCACAGGCATTAACGTGGCTCCCATCAGTGGGGTCCCTGTTTGCTCCAGTTTGCCAGTCTTAAAATTAGTAAATAATGCACACAGAGAGTCATCGGAAGGTTATTGGGCTCTAGATGAAGAGCTCTGCATTTTGGAAAAGCCTCACTTAAGGTTGCCTGCTCAATTATTTGTGTATTTAGGGTGCAGTCCGCCATTAGATAATCACACTATCTCATTACATTGCTATATATTTTCCCCACACATGAGCCAGAACAAAATTTCAAAGGTTTCCTTTGAAAGTTTTCCTGAAGCTTTTGCAAATTTTATAATCGCTTTTAATTTTGAAGAATTTTCCTTATATTTTATATATCGATCACAAACATTCAAAATGAGGACACTGTCTAAAGTATTAATTTATTAATGAGAAAATGAACAAGTAAAACATTAGATAATATATTATAACTTCATGCTGAAGCTTCATCAATGCTCTTTCAGATATTACTCTCTAGATAAGTACTCATCTTAAAAAAAGAAATTGTACTTTAATGTCAGGTCATTAATTTGTTTCAACACCTCCCATATTTCCTAGCCAATGCACCTTGCCTCGGCGAAGTTGCATTTAAAACTATTAACTAACATAGAAGCTTTCCAAGTCTCACTTAACTGGGGTTAGTAGAGACAAACATCATGATTAAACAAGAGTAAACACTGGACCACCATAAAACTAAACCAACACAACGCAACCACTATTTAAGATACGTGCAAAAATTTCAGCGCTAATTTGTTTCTTAACAGAAATGATGGCCACCTTTCTTCACAGCTTAGCAAAGCCAAGAATAAACCACCCTTTTTTGTGATATCAGCAAAATAACCTTGTTAATGCAAGGCAAATGATAATTCACGTTTCAAGCCTGCGCTAATTAGGAATAAGCTCTGTTTTGACTGTTTTCACTTCCTCTTAATAATTTGTTTCAGTTACACCTCTTTTCAGTAAGCTCCAGACACACTCCAGACACAAGCAAACAATTTCTTCTGCCATTTACTGATATAAAGTTATAGAAAATAATGTGCAAAGACATGAAATAGTCCCTCAAGAAAAATCCAAGAAAACCACAGGCTATTAGCTACGAGTCTGGGTTACGATAGAACTAGATTTCAGCTTCTGCACTTCACAAGCACACAAAACGCTTTCACAAATTTCCCTAATTTCCACAGAAATGTACTGTTATAATTAATTTAACATACATGAATGAAGTTTTAATCTTCAAGGTCAGTGCTTAAAGGAAGCTGGGTAATACTCCTACAAAGCACAACAGATGATTTGCCTTTCCTTCTTATCACTAAATTAAAAAAAAAAAAAAAAAAAAGAATATCAACATTTCTCAACTTACCTTCTGCTTTTCCTCTGAAGCTTCTCTTCCTGAGACTTTTCTTTCATGTTTTCCTAACTCCATTTCCCAGGGGAAAAAACAACCACCCTAATATCCTGAGCAGAAGTGATCTGACCTGACTACATGTTAGATACCCCTGTACTTTTGGAGTGGGGAGAGAGAAGTGTCATGCAGTGCTGTGGTGATTTCTGGTCAGCTCCTGTTTCCATTTATAGCCGTCAAAAATCCACAAATAGAAGTGTGGAGAGAGGGCAGGCAGCTGCCTCCGATAACAATAAACATTCGTTCGGCATCACAGCAAATTGTTCAAGAGGGATTTTGGTTACTGGCCCTATTCACTCCCCCTCACCCCTTTGTCCCAAAAGCTCATCCTGAAAAAGTGCATGAAAATGAATAGCTATGTCTCAGTAGCACTAACTTGTGTTCACAGAGATTCCTAAGCAAGTAAAATGACAAATATGATTAGCTGCCACCACACATTGTTATGTAGAAACAGAAAGTGTACAGAACAGTATCTTGGAATGTCTTTTAGCCTGGCTGCTGATCTTCCCCTGTTGAGCGTTTGGGACTGAGCTATCCTAATACATGTTCATGCAGAGTGTACTCTCCTTTCTAACATCAGGACGTGACATCTTCTTGGATTTTTGAAATGCAGAAAGAATTGCAAAACTAGCACCCTTCTATACAAGAAATGACCAGCGAGCACCTAAAATGGAGTTAATACCCAAACAGACAGTAGTTGTGGAGGCTGTGAGTTGAGTGTAGAAGAATAACCTGTCTCTGGTTCACCACGATAAAGTCAGGAGGCCAATATTAGAAACTGCAGCGGGGGGGAACCTCTTGGCTGCTCTGCTGTGGATGCCAGGGGTTATAACACACCCACCAGTTGCCACATCGACAGGGCTCATGTTGTCTCAGGGGCAGTTCACATGCAAGGCTGGTTCTGCACGTGCCAACAAGGGAAGGGGAAGTGCAACAACAACGAAGCACACAGAAAATGTTTCCTAATGTTAAAAGAGAATGTGCTCTCTGGTCAGTCTGAGGCTCATTAAGAAAAGCATAGCTCTTTGTAATGCTAGCAGTTTAAGCATCTCACTCAATCCCTAGTAAAGTAAACACACTTCCTTTCTCTCTCTTCCTCTCCACACGTTAGTAAAAGAAGACTCTTTTAATAGAAATAAATAAATAAATAAATACAAACCTTTTTTATCTCTCATTTTTCAATTGTCTTTGTGGAAATGACAGCCCAAACTATGCTCACTCCTTTCTGCTCTGGTTGTTTCTTGATAGATGCTATACTCACACCGTCTTTACAGCCTCAGATAGGAAGAAAATGCAGCCAAAGGAGTTGTCACACAACAGTCCACACAGTTTACTTACGAAAAGTTGACGAAAAATACCCCAGTTTAGAGTGCTCCTGTTCCAAAACTTTGTTCAGAACAAAGAAAAAGTTACTCTAGTAAAAATTGTTTTCACAAGTGTAAGGCAGCCAGCATAAGAGTGAGAGCAGCGAGGCAAATACAAAGGACCAGTCAAATCTACAAGGGCTGCAGTAGAGGGGGGAATAAATATGGGCTTGATGTCACAAGAGTAAAAATACACCCCACTGCATCTCCTGAAATGCTGGGATAAAAGGAACAAGAGTAAGTGACATAATACCCAGAGGAAAGCTGCAGTTCTTCTCTGCTCTTTTTTTTCAATATTAAGAAATTAGTATCTAACAAATCTTTTCTGTGAGGCTGAAACTTATCCCTGTGGCAAGGGTCTTGCCTTTGTGCCACTTACCATTCTCAAAGGAGGTCTTCAGTGGGATTCAAACAGCAGCTTCAATTAGGCTGCTGCTTACATTACCTACCATTCCTGCGGCACAGGTAAAAAACCTAAACACCTCTGCCCCCATTAACCTGTCTGTTTGCAATGGTTTTCAACCATGGGCAAGGATCAGAGCATCCCAAGCGAGCACGTTCAGCTGCGTGTGCTCAGCGCGCTCCCCAGTCCTGTCCCACCAGTGGCTAGGACACCCTGGCTTTCAGCAGGCTCCCAAATGGCAGCTCCCATGGAAGTCATTCCCTCCTCATGCTGGAGAAGGGGTACCCATGCCACTAAAAGAGCAGGCTGTCAGTGGTGCAACGAGCCAGCACCATAGGGCCCAAGACACATATAAGTCCACACAGACTTGCAACAGCATCGGCAGGTTTTATCTAGAGTTAACGCTGTCTGTAACTACCCTAAAGCTTCAATCTGCAGTCACGTTCATACTCTCTACTTCCAGCTACTGCTTGCATGTGTCAGCTCACCCAAGTAAACGTCAAAGGCTATTGCTACAAAAAGACCCAGGGAAGTGACCACGGAGTGACTTTACTCATAATAATTCCAACACAAGGTGCTGATGAGAGTATTCAGTTTTACAAGCAGGTTTTCCATCATTATTCTTGTAAAGGTGTCTAATAGCACTCACAAGAAAAAAATTAACAGCTTCCCCTTTCACTGTGTGCCTGCTACAGCCTGAACACTGGATTTCATAAAAAGGAAAAAAAAAAAAGTGAAAATTAAAATGCTAGGATAGAAAAAGACATAATTGCTCCATTTCTTGTGAATTCTGGATGCATCGTGCTGCTGACTGTGCAAGTGCTAAGGAGTTGGAGCAGATTGCATTGGAGATGGGAATGAGAGCAAAAAGCTAAAAATGCAACAGAACATGACACCAAACTTCACAACATCACGCTGAAATCAGAGAGCACAAGAAACACTAGATGTAGGGCTCTTCCATAGCCTGGATGACAATATACAAGGACCCTGGAGACAGCCAAGGCTGACATCACCTTGTTACCTACCACACCTTGCTCAGGATGGCATTTCAACACTGAACCGGAGGAAAGACCAGGATACTAACTGTATGAGAATTTCATTTTATAGAATTATGGAGTACATTTCTTATTCCTACATAGAAATAATGGTTATTTCACTCTGAGGACTTCCTAAAACACTGTTAGTAACTGTATATTTCCTGGTTTACTTTGCAAGGGAAAGCACAGTAAACAGGTGCTAAGCAAACAGCATGTTACAGACATTGCCTGAACTACTGTGCTATTTTCAATTGCTTCTTTGTATTACAGTTACTTGTGTCCTGACACCTGTTTTTCTTCTCAGAGCAGGACCTGACAAGAGGACAAGAGATAAAGTTGAAGGGAGTGAGGGTCATAATTTTGTTGGTAACAACCAAGTGCTGAATACCCAAAGCAGTAGTATTGTGTAAATAAACAATTTGAGCAGATGTATTCTCTGTGCTCAGTTGATCTGCTGGTCTTGGACAAGGAAGCAAGTGACTACCATAAAGTTTGTGTGCCACTCTCAGCTGTGTTTTCACTCACATGGCTAATGCAGTTCTCTTTTCACATTTTCATTTTCAGCCTGACACAGCTGTAGCCCAGGGCTGGCAGCCAACGGCTGTATCACACGTGATAGATCCGCATCGCTTGTCCTAAACTGGTAGCTTTTATTTGCTCAGCATCTGAGACACCATTAGCCTTCAACAGTCAGAAGTGTTAATTCTGACCCTGTTGTATTCAATCCTATTATACTCAGTTGAAAGCCACCTACTTAAGTCACATACAACAGTTAAAAACCCCAAGAGTAACAGAAAAATCACATTTGCAGTGAGTTTTAGAGGTCTGATTTGGAGAGACAGTTTCTGTCCCACACTTAAAACAAGTCAAAAAGTTAAAATAAATAAATAAATACAAAACTCAGCCAGCTCCCTTACTACTTGTAACCACCAGCCTGGCAGAAGCCACAAGTTAAGCTTTCCAGCTTCTTTCTGGTGCCCACCCTTCTCTCACCCCAGCACGCCATGCCAGCAGGGATCCCTACGTCGCTCCAGCCCGTCCACCCGAGGTCACACACACACGCACGCGCCTGGGAGCATCTGGGACCTCGGCAGCACTTCTACATGCTCTTTCATGACATGTTCGCTGCAGAAACGAAAAGCACGCCAGAGCTGCCAGGGCTGTATGCGGAGCAGGCTTACCTTCCAGGCGGCCAGGAGCCAAGGGCAGGAAGCTGATCCTTAGGAGAGGTGGGTCCACATTCCTGCCGCGGCACCCGGCAGCTGCTGCCGTCGCTCCCCGGTCCACCCCGCTGCCTCCGCAAACATGCGGCAAGCAGGAGGCAGCAGGCGTGGAAACATCACAGGCACCGCAAGCCCCTGCCTCGCACATTGGGAAGCAGAGCCTTACGCGCCATGTACGGGGAGCAGAAGGCTCCTTGACAAATCTTCTCAAAGGGGCAAGTCTGAATACGCTTGAGGATAAAAGCAAGGTAGGTCATCTCGACATTACAAGAAATTGATTCTGAGAGCTCTGAGCCTTCTCTGACATGGCAGCCGATGGCAGCTGTGAGCACCTTCTTCTCTTCACGGGTGTTTTAAGTCAATTGTGTTAAAGTGGACGATCCTTGTGCTGGTGATGTCCTCCAAGAGTACAGACAGCAGTGGAACAACCGACCTCTTTTCTGTTGGATATCCGTTGCTTCAGCTATATACACGTGATGTCCCTGAATATTACTGCTATATCCCAGCAAACCAAATTATTCTAGGCTGTAAAATATATTTCAACAGATGCATCACAAAAAAAAAAAAAAAATCTTTCCTCCCATATTCAGTGGTACTCTTTGCCTGGCCTTCCTCCATAATGATGGACATGGCAATGATGACATGTGGCTAATGAAATACATTAGGAAAGCATGAAATACCTTCTTAATTATGTGGCAGCTGGGAACAAGGAGAAGCCAGTTCCCCATGGAAAACGAGCAACAAGCAGCGGGCTTTTCCTAGGAGGAAGCCAGAGCACAGGATATGAGCTGTCGTTAACAGACCAACTCCCATCGTGTCCTTTCCACCTTCTGTCTCTGCCCACACTTTCCAAACACCAAGCCTCAAAAGAGACATTACTCAGTGCTGATAAGGACACCAGCATCTGACCACCGCCTCTGCCCCTCCTTTGCAGAACAGAAGTGCAACACAGTCACCTGCCCCAGCAATTTTTCTTTTGCTTCAGTGAAGCCTGAATAAATGTGTAGCAGAGGCTTCAATTGATATATTTTGTGGAGCTGCACATCCATTTTCAAAACTATTTGGGCTCATTTGTCAATGTGTTCAATTTTTACTGTAGAGAGTGTTATCAACATAAGTTTATACCCACAGCACAATTCTCTCCACTGCAATATGAAATTTGCCTTGAAAAGAAATTTAGTTGAAAAGGACAGATAAAGATCCTAGTGTTTAAAAGTTATCTGAATACCGACAGCATTTGAGTAAGAGCACATAATTTTGGTAGCAAACGTTTTGACTTCTGAGACCTAATGTAGAATCTAAAATACACAACTGTGCTTGAGGAGGAAAAAGAATAAAAATAGAGAGTTCTCAACAGAACTCCTACTTTATGTCACTAACTCTCAACTGCAACTTATTCTGCAGTCCAGGGCTGGTTTATAACAGCAGAATGCATTTACTTTTTCTGCAGTCTAGTACAACATAATAAAGCAATAATAAACTGTATGCTACTAGCTGGATTGCTGAAGCATTTATGGGTTCTTAGCTTGATGATATTTTTGCACTATGCATTGATCAAACATTAAGTCATGGTGGGAGAACACTGTTCATTTTGGAAGAAGAAAAGGGATGCAAATAGCAAATAGTTTAAAATATAATTTCATTTATTGATAACATTAAGCTAATTCAAATTGGAATGTTTATGCACATAATACAGTCATCTTATTAAAGCCACAGCAGATTCTAAAGTAATGCTCACCTTGCAAATGAATGAAAATTAGCTTAATATTCCTATTGCTGATAAATTATCTTCAGTTAAAATGCTGGTGTACAAGATAATGAAAAAGCCACAGTGGATGCAGTTGAGAGTCAAGAGAAATCTTGATATCACGGTATTATTGCAAATCTGTTCTTTCAAAATGAAATATCCCTTTTATTGCTAGGAGATAATGTTCTAACTCTGTGACAGACATACTCTCCTGGGAACTTCCTAATTCCTGAAAAGCCAGCGACCAGCATTTAAGTCATATAGGAATGATCACCTGAGAAGTCATTCAAAATGTGAATAAAAGATAAGGACTTACCAGGTCACTGAGTTGTGTTATATCATATCTACAGGAAAAGAAACTGTATAGACATTATAAACAACATCAATGCATACTTTATGTATGTGAAAAAAAACTCATGACAACCCAGCCTAGCCAGAGAGATGGGCCAGACCCCGTCTCCGAGTTAAGGCAGCACCACAGAACCCCAAATAAAGATAAGTTCAAAAAGGTTCTTCTTAGGCACCTCAAAATACATTAGAAACCTGAATAGCAGTGAGGAGAATAAAGGACTGAACGCTGTTGTACAAGAACATTTGCTCTTAAATGCTTACCTTATATATATATATATATATATACACACAAAAGCACCTGAAATACTGGCTTATCGCAGTAAGGCAAATTTGAAGTATGCTGCTTATATGCAAGTCAGTGGTAGAAATAAAAGAGTCTCAGACAGTTCCTCAATCATAAGACATTTTTTCTCAGTTCACTCTCAGGTGCATAGGTGCATAAGATGCCTTCTGCATTTAGATCTAATAAAATGTAACTTACAGGTCCTGTTCAAATCTGATACATATTTGCATTACTGATATACCTGGAGAAACTGTTCTTTTATTACACTAGAATGAGATACAGAATTCCAATGGAAATAACATTTCTCTGCAGGAAAAAAAAAAAAAAAAAAACAACAACACAACACAGAACTATTTAAAAGACAGAAAAGGATTTTTTTATTCTCATAGAAAACAACATTAAAAGGGACAATTCAAAGGAGCCTGGGGGTAGACAAAAGGGTGAACTATACAGACAAAACATGGACACATGACTTTAAAAAACCCCAACAAGCTATAAAATTGTTTTCAGTGTGTTTCCAAATGGGTAAAGTACCTTCTGAATAAAAATCACCTCCTCTTTTCACCATTGCATTTAGATGCTGTAGGACATAATTACAAGCAGCTATTGAAACACACGGTGACATTCACATAGCCTCACCCAGTGGATTTCGTTCCAAGTGCACAAGTTCTGGCCAAAGGAAAGTTCAAGGCAAAGAAATACAAACACGGGTTCTGCTCCCCCAGCTGAAATCCATCCTGCGTGTAATGGTTTCCCCTACAAGTAAGGCATAGCGGTTCAAGTACTACATTAAGTGTAATCAAACAATGGGAAAGAAAACCACCCGTGAACCCTTTCCAGAAAAATACTTTATTAGGGAGGATAAAAAGCACTGTTCAAGCAGTCTGAATAGGCATGGTCTTCAGCGCTGTCGGGCTCCTCGGGCTCAAAGTCGTCCGGGTCTGGGGGCAACTGGTCAGTATCTTCGTCGGAAGTGGAAGGGCGTGTGAGGATTATCCGAGGTATCTTCAGCAAGATGCAAAAGATTGAAGAGAAAAGAGTCAGCTCAAGGGCAGGGAAGTGTTTAAAGGGGATATTTTAAAGGCACAGGGGAAGCCAGTGATGAGAAAAACATGCAGGAGATGTAACATCGCTGGGCTTTCCAACAGGTGAATTGTTCTATGCCAAAAATTGCATTGATAATTAAAGCAAAACTGAGATAAATTCCCTTTCCCTCTCATTAGCTGATTTTTAAAAACAACTTCCATAGGAAAAAGAAGGAAAAAAAAGATAAAAAGATCTTCAAAAAATAAAGACAAGTAAATATAAAAACTATACATTTACTTTTTTAAACTTCATTATTCATTAAATTCATGCATCTGAAACCAATAAAGGACTAAAGACCATAAAGCATATAAATTATTGAACTTTGGAAAATTACATATTTTAGTTTTTTAATGACAAAGTGTACTTAAGGGAAATATTAAGACAAAATATCAATTGTAACTAGTTAATAAATGTGCATACATGGATTTGATTCATATCAATGTTTTGGCCCAAAACTATATGTTCTTTGAGAACCATATTGTAATGTTTTAATATTAATTTAAATGCTGTAACCGAGAAAAGAGAAGAATGTCAGATTCTTTAGGTATAGCCAAATAATACATGAGCAGCAGTTTCTATCACTGAATGGATTATTAAAAATTTAACTCTGATGTGTAAGAAGTCCTACTTTTTACTAATAGTCAAAAAAGATTAACATGTAACAAAAACAGACATAACAGTAAGTTGACATATCTAACGAGAATGTAATACAACGTATAAGAAACTGTCCATCTTACCAGTAGTCTGAAAATTTTCAGAAAAGGTAGCATTTCGTATTTATCAGCTACTTTGTTCCATTTCTTCACACTTTATAGGAAGGTTCAATGATGACACCACACAATTCAGCCATTTATGTTTTATTCCCTTGCTGTACATGATGTGATTTAGGAAATGCCACAAGCACAGAGCAGGTTTGTGGCTGTTCAGCTAGCCAGCCCGTAGGTTTCTGCGTTGAAGTAAAATGGACGATTCTCCAGGCTCCAGGGCTGCACCAGCTCTGCCACCACAGACTGTCAGGGGCCCTGGCACCCCCCGGCTCACGGGCAGGCTCACTTCACACAGATACCAAAACACAGGTGTCAGCCTGGAGCTGAATCTCACCCATGATAGCTGTAAACTAATTTTAAAACCAGTATAAATTTAGCTATGTTCCCTGGTGTACTGAATGCCCAATTATATATATTTATTTTTTTTTTCCTTTTGCTTAGACTAAGGAGGACACAGTTCTGGGAGCTTTGAGTAACGTATATAGATCAGAAGTACTGGCCAAACTAACAGCTTGAGGAAAGATTTGCTTCTGCTCTGCACACCTGACAGCATTTACAAGCTTGCCATGAACTGGATTTTTCTCTTGCCTCTGCTCATTGCTGAAAGATGTTTCTTTCTCAGTGACAGCCAGCAGACAGCTGCTTTGTGCTACAGCAAATGCACATCCTATACGTGCAGGTGGTGCACTGGGTCATATACTGAAACTCTGACACTTCAAAAACTAGTGCAGAGGTCTAGGACCTATCTGAAGTTACCTGCAGAAGTATCCAGGACCAGGCTTTGAATTTCATTGAGCTGTTTGTTCAAAGCTCAGGGAAGAGCTTGCTTTCTGTACTGGTTCCACTTGAAAACAGACGTGTATGTCTCCCCAGGAGCACGCGTGCATTGCGCTAGTGAGTCTGAAGGCAGAGTTGCCAGTATTTCTCTTTTCTTTTGAAGAGTAGCCCCTAGCCAATTTGAATGTCAGTTATTGAAGTACTCTTTATCAGCATGGTTTCTGCTCCCCAGTGATCCCACTTGCAAGGAATGAAATCCAGCTCTCTAATACAGCTTTTCTTCAAACATTTCATTACTTCTGAAATCTGATTCTTTCATGTTATCTTTCAAATATTATGACAGGATTAGGTCTTACAATCACAAAGTGAACTGAATCAATGAAATGGAAAAGGGGAAAAAAAAATCTAGCTGCTGGTGAGGTATAACCCCAAAATTTAAACTAATAACGTGAAATTCTTGTGGGTTATTCCACTCCACCACCACCTCCAAACATACACACTCAATTTTGATTTGGTACAAAAGCCCTTTGGAGTCTTTTTTTTAGGTACTCTGAAATAGTCCTTATTTTAGAGACCATTATTCATTTTAATTATCACCAAAAAAAACTAGCCCTCCTCTATTTTCTTTTTTAATTAAATATCTACATCCAAAAGAAACATAAATCTGGGATTGTAACAATATCGCTAGAGAAATGAATCCCATAGGATGCTTCATTCTGGCACAAACACTCTTTTGCACCTCTCCCTGTGTTTGTTCAATACACCACAAGCTGTAGTTAGGCTTTCACAACTTTCCTGAAAACTTATCTCATATCCTTGATGACGCACTCTCTCCTCCACCCACGGTCTGACAGCCTGCACACCTCCAGTGCCCGAGCTGCGGCAGAGCCTCTGGAGGACATCTCCCCCCGCCGGCAGCAGGACTTCCCCACCAACACCTCTGGTTACACTACCAGTTAGACAGCCACCTGCCCACCGGTTCATGCTTGTCCAACATTTCTACGGTAATTGTATCAGCCTCTTCCATTAAATAAGTGGTGTTGGGGGAAGTCTTTCATCTAGTCTTTCATGCCGCTGCAGATTAAGAGGAACCGGCACCAAATGACCGACCAATTTTCTACAGCGGAGGCTGAAGAGCGCCTCAGCCCACGAGTGCTGCAGAGGCTGGAAACCTGCGCTCCCGAGAGGAGAGTGGGCTCAGCTCTGGTCTACAGCAGTTCCTCTGTGTCCTCTCCAGGCAGATGAAACGCCTACTCATCCTGATTTGGAAACATACTACTGAGTTTTTCTAACAAACCAAATATTCCGGTTCAACACAGCCGTGTCCTGCATCCCTCTGCTTTCTGCACATCTGCCTGACCACTCTCCCTCTGAAGCCCCACGTGAACCCATACCGCTGCTGTCCCCAAACCCACCACTGCTCCTTCCTCTGTGGCCAATCGTCCTGCTCCACGCCCACCTGCCCGGTGAGGTGGGGACAAGCCCTGATTTCCTCACAGCTGAATCATCAGTACCAAGGACAAAACAAATCTTGGTCGCGGATTGTGCCACCTACACAATTGCAAATTGAGAGCAAACTCAGTTAGGTAACATTTGCCCACGATCTAATTCAGTGAAAAGAGACTCAGGCTTCTACTTTCTCTCTCCTAGCATCAAAAGTTATCAATTAATCTCCTGTAAAAAACCCCAACACAAAACGGATGCAAGAAGCACACATCAGTTCTAACCACAGTGGCCTTTCCATCTCCACCTAACTATCCCCTAGAAACACAGCACTCTCCATCACTGCCTTCACATTCACTCTGCCTCCAGGAAAACCACCATCTCAGCTTTATCAGTTTCCTTTCCTCTTCCAGTTTTGTTTTTGAAAAAAAAAAACAAAAAAACCCCAAAATAACAAAGCTCAACAACACTAAACTTCCAGTATCTTGTGTTCAATCCTTTTCTCAAACCCAGTGCTTCTCTTCCCAGAATCCCAGGGGGATTTTACCCTTGCTTTCAGATTTCCATGCTTATCTTCATCAACCACAGCTTCAGCCTATTAAACAGGCAAGCTTTGCTCTTGGAGCTTTTCTTTAATATTCAAATGTACATTTCCTCATCCACCACAACTGAAGGAAGATAGGTGAGCAGATTTCATGTGAAAAAAAGTTGTCACAGCAAAGAGGAAGCCAACTACTTCCACTGCCCATTACAGGGCAAGACAGACATTTAGCACTGAAACAAGGAAAGTTTTTCCAGCACGAGCTTGAGAGCCGCTTGCCTAAGGCACGTGGGAAGGTGGAATTTCCATCTTCTACAAGTAACTCTTCAGAAGAAGTTCATCCTGGTGTAGAAGGACAGATTATCCAGGATCCTACGTTTTTCCATTGTTTTACTGAATAGCGTCTGAACATGTTTAAAATATTTCTGTTGAGATCACAAAGTCCTCCTACTCACTTTCCATCATCATGTCCTCATTATTAAAATGATACCTGAAGTACCAGTCAATCTCAAATAAGCAAAATATGCAAAATATCTTTTCCCTGAAAAATGTATAATTAGTCATTTCAAACAGGTTACTCTCTTCCTTCTTCCCCTGAAAATACCTTTTCAATGCCAAAAAGTAAACTTCACAAAGGACATCTCCTGTACCAAAACCAATGTCTTCACTATGGGAATTTCTTTCACTACTGTCCTAGTTTTGTCTTTGTTTTTATCTTTCTTACATTTTTTCAAAATAAGCACTAGGACTTTGGACATGAAAAAGATTCACTAAAAAAAAAAAAAATCAGTTTTGTCTAAATCAGGCATAGCTAAAAAAAAATTATTTCAGACTCTCATTTAATGGAATTACCACTCTCTATTGAAAGCTGGAGTCCTTCAACGGAAGCACAGGCACGGGCTGTGTGTGCACTCCTAGTCCACTGCAACAAGCAGTAAAACAAACCCATCTAAATAACGTGGAGCAATTCAGCTGCAGTGTTGGCTGCAAAAATTCTTCCATACTGAAACAGGAAAGGAACAAACCCACAACTAGCTATGATGCTGCAGTTGAAAGTATCTCCTTAAAACATGATAAATGAGATGTTTTACCTACAGGTTAACACCCAATAATTTTTAACTTCCATTTGTACACATAAGCTTTCCTTTTCCACTTCTAATAAAAATGTTTGTCCAAAAGGTTGCAGAACAGTCCATAAAGGATAGTCCATTATGTCTTTTTCTAACCAAAACCAAAACCAAACAGAACAAACCCCATAATCTTTTTCCCTTTTACAAGCCTTTCCTTCCGCCTGACCTCCCCCCTCACAGGTCCATTCTCCAGCCTTAGCAAAAGAAGGAAGCTAGCTCTCAAGGCAGGAGTCCCAGTTAAAGCCCAAGCTTCACATGAAAGGTGTAACCAGCAGTGACAGGGCAAAGAACGGCTGAGAGCCAAGCCAGCTGCCGGGGAGAGCGGCTATGAATCGGAAAGCGATAGGACACACGAAAGGCCCATGTTTGAAAGAACAAGGGCAGGGGAAAAGGATTTGGATTGGCCTTTTGGACGAAAACCAGACATACTTTTAACCTGAGTTCAAGCAGACCACTTTCTAAAGAAAATATTCCCCAGCTAGAAAGTACCTCTAACAGGGAAGCCTGCCTTGTTCAATTCCATATATCTAAATAGTACATATTTTTGAAATTTGACTTAACAGCTGATCTTCACTGACACCCGTACAAAGGCTGGTACCCTTCAGCTGGTGGAACAAGGGGGGAAAAAACCAGCCTACCCAGTTGAGAGCATTTGCAGAGACTTGCATAAACCTCATGAATAATGTTATGATTTCATACTTAATTTTACCTTTTTTGTCATCACTGGTGATGGCAATAGTATTTTAGACTTGAACAACAGGAAATTCAGACTTCTTGCTAAACAATGAAAATATGCTTTTGCTAGATGCAAAAGGTTGCATTTGGTAACTACTGTATTTATAAGAGAAACTAAATCAAATTTGGAGTGAAGAAGAGCATTTAGTCATGCCTAAAAAAATGTTACACAGTTGGATTTTTAAATAATAGTCTTAAAAAGAAGATGCCAGAATGTACCCAAGAAGAACAGCAAAGAACGGGCTGATCAGCTGCTGGAGGGTTCAGACAAAACTGGCATCTGGTGGCTTTGTTAATTAAAGTGGTGCGATGCTTCCCTCCTGAAGACAGAGACAATGCACAAAATCAGCCTTCTCCCCAAAAGAAAACATACAGGAAATACAAGTTAAAGAGGGAGAAAGAGCTCTACTTAATTCCTTGTGAATTCATTACCCACAAGCAATCTCACAGCCAGGCGGGAGCAGGCAAGGCAGCCAAGGTGTGGTGGGGAAGGCGACAGGGGCAGGGAGAGAAGGGGGCATGCCAGGCTTGCCAGATGGCCAAAACCACCTAACGCACAGCCGTATGAATTTGCAAACCCCATCTAGGCATTCAGCACAGCTTCCCTTTATATAGCGTGTCACCAGAAACATTTTCATTGGCACGTGTTTTATGGAGCACCCTCAGCACTCCTGGTCTTGGAAATCCCTGGCTGCACAGCTTTCCCTGTGTGCTACAGGGCTATTTCACCGCTTTCAAGAACTGCAGCTAACCTCCAGAAATTGTGAAGTTGGATGGAGAGAGAAGTATAAACCTCTCCCCCACCCTGGTGAAGATAAATGTAGGGTCAGGCACCCAGGGCAGCAGAAGACATCCGCAGAAGGAAAGCGGGGTGGCCCTGGCTGCTGAGCTCCGGGAGCAGCCAGCTCCTGACAGCACCTATTGCTGCTCGGGGCGGGAGAGGGGAACACATAATTCAGTTCATCCTTACACTTGGAGCACCCTCACTGCTCTCGACCACTGCCAGACTCGCACCTCAGCTTTGGCACCGTGTTTTGAACACGCTGCCTCCGTTTTACGTGCAGCAGCCTGGTGAGGGCCCTGAGCAGGACTACCCCACCTGCCCGGCACTATTCCTCGAGCCTGTTGCTTTTCCCGCACTGTGCCTGGTGAGCTGCTCTGCAATCTAATTCAGCCCAGTGGGATTTACTGGAGGTTCAATGCACCAGACAAGCGCCCCTCTAAAATTTTCTCAGTGGGAATTTTCTAGAGATTGATACATTTAGAGGCCAGGTTTAAAACTGGGTATTTTCTCCCCTTGTTATTGGGATAGCAAGAGCACGCCTTCAATGTTTTATGTGTCTGCCAGTGTGCAGTATATATAAGATTTGGGCATGTCATTTTTAGAGGGGAGCTCCTTTCTGCTCTTCCTGTCTGGCAGTTCAGTTACTCCCAAGGGCAACGCACAAGGCAAGGAATGTGGAGTTCAGTCAAACTCACCATCGCACTTTGTAGCAGACAAAACCAAAAGATCAATGTCCATCGTGTCATATCTGCAGTGCCCTCGGCTTTTATATGATTCAAACTGCTTATGAAAACAGTCCTTGCTTCATCTTCTAATGTTCCCCTGGATAGTGACTTCCCTGACACTGGAACCTGATATTTCGATTTTCATCTAAGTGCTTTCTGTGTAATCATTTATGGCCCGATGCTTTAAAAACATTGAAGAAAATGCATTGCTTTGATCACATCAGGGACTGAAAAGGTACTGCCCCCGTAAGCAGTGCTGCCCACAGCCCAAGTTACCAGTCCTTTGATTTTGGCCCTTCACCTCTGTGAAAGGCACCTGAACGCCCGCAGGAATTCAGTACTGCCTCCTCCCCTGCTGAATTCCTGCACAGGCCATGAGGATGCCTTTCACAAGGGGAGATGTTGCTGATCATTTGTATGGTTGTTCAAATATTTATCCTCTTTTATTCTCAAATGGTATGCTATGTTCTACAGCATGGTTCCAGGTGCCTTGCTTGAGTCTGCTTGGCTCTTTTATGCATTTTTGCTTATATTGTCTGCAGTGCTTATATTGTCTACCATATGATGGGTTTACATTGCAGATTTTTTTTCCTTTAACTTTGAGGTATTTGAATACAGTATCTTGAAAAGATCAATTAATGACTTTTTTTTTAAGGTTTTTCCTACTTAGCATTGTTAATTACAAGCTCTGCAAAATTCAAGTGAAGTGAGCCAATTCTGACCAAGTCCTATGAGAAAACTACTTAAAATGAAGGGAAGAAAAAAGATACACTGTGCAAACAGAAGCATTTGTTTGGAGCAGGAACTTAATCCCAAATTCACAAAATAAGTTCCCTAAACACTACACTATGGAGGTAAATACAGTGCCAATACCAAACACCTTTTGTCTTTCTTCTTGACTCAGAAATACTCAGTTACTTAGACAAAAGAGGAATCAAACCAGCAGATGAAATGGAGAAAGAGATGCAGATAGGTGCTTACAGTCCGCTGAAGTTCACACAATCAGTACAGGGTTAACTAAGCCAACAAGGCTGCGCACAGGCTTCTTTGCAAGTGTATATAAACCTGCACAAGATGCAAGGCAGCGAGGAGTCAGACTTCAGACTTCTAAAACTAACTCACCTTGTCAGAATAAAAAATAATAACATAAAAATACCAACACCCTCACCTGACAAGATTAAGAGTCATGAAAATGTTCTGGAGAAGAGATAAAGCAGTTCTTCATTAAAAAAACCTGCGAACTGAAATATTAGGTCATGCGGTATTATGCGAACAGGTCAACCAAACACTGTCTGTGAGCAAGGTCTTTATTGTTTGAAACAAGTTTCAGAAGAAATCTGTCTTTGATGATGATAGGGACATTCTGAATCCCACTTTAGTTGTCTTATTTTATAGTGCTTCTCTGACCTGAGTATTCTACTGGTTTTGCTTTAAAATTGAAAAAAGTAAGACAATGACTAAAGAAACATACAATTAAAGAAAATAATATGGTAAGAATTGAAGTGAAATACTAGACTAAGATATTTAACGGATTTCAAATTAATTACAAAGTATCTAATATCCTTATGATGCTGATAGCCCTAAAAATGGATCAAAGAAGATGACATTATGATGCATGTCATGAACTGATATGAGATGCTGAAACCCATCAACTCTCTGCATTCAGTCAGACAAAATCCATTGGGAATTTCAGTCGGAGCTTGAATGAATATATTTTTGATGGAGAAAGATTGTGCAGAGTTGGTTCTATGTTTGAGAGGATAAGTAGGAAACAAGGAACAGAGGGAGAAGACAGAAAAATAAAGAACTAAAGACTCCAGAATCAAAGTTGAAGTTCCTTCTGTTAAACTTGGCATGGGACACTACTGGCAATGTTTATATCATCAATTTGTTTTTCCTCTGTAGTTAGACATGCAATATTTTACACGCAGTCTGCAAGTAGATAGCCATATTTGTTGTGGTTCTAATCAGTTATATATTGATGCACATCTTTACATAGATATTCTTATCTTAAAATTATCATTTTAAAATTCAAAGACTCAGTTTAAATTCAATTGATTTTTTTGATATATACATATTAAACCAAGTAAAATAAACAGATTCCATATTTTTGAGGTGTGATTAGTATAACTGAGACAAGTCTACCAAATACAGTCTGTAAAAAAAGTATATAATTGTAATTAAAGTTCTAGGGCCTCTACATTTCAATAAAATAATCATAATTAAAACTGAGGGCAATTCTCATTTTTCCTTTGCAAAACAATGATTCAGAGCGAAAAAACTTTTCATTGTCCAATTAATTACTGATCATTCACACTGTCATGAAATTTTAAAGCTGGCACAAAGACTTTGGAATTGAGTTTGGCTGGATGAGTTAATAATTCAAATGAGCCTGTTAGAAGAAGTTAGAGCCACCAGGCCCATGGAGAACAGAGAGGAAACCTGAATCTGGCAGCAGCACCACCCTCTGTAATGTCAGAGCACTAGGCTCAGAGATGGGATGGGGAACGGCAAGAGACGGCTAGAAGGCTATGGCTGGAAAGTAAGAGATTATCACCATATTATCACCATATTATCACCGATAGCATTCGCAAAGAGGATGGTGACTAAAATGCATTTAAAATAAATAGATGAAGACAGAGTCTCTGCTGGAGGGCAGGAAGCAGTGATGACATGGAAGAGAGGGAAAAGGAAGACGGGCACCATCCAGCACATAATTCACCTTTTGCAGGAAGAATAACAGGAGCCTTTAGCTTCTTTGCCACCATGTTTCTCTCCTTCCCTCCCTTGATGTAGATGCACCCATCTTCTCTTTAAACATAGTCAGAACTATGAAGGAAACAAACCTTCCTCATTCCTAGCAAAGAAGCTTCTCCATTAAGGTTCTACTGCTGTCTGCTTCTCTGGACATGCAAAGTGTGTCGTCCATAAGAAGGCAGGCTGTAAACATTTTTTGGATAAGACAGTGGGGAGTAAGAGGAACTTCACCAGAGTAAACTCAGAGCAAGCACAGATGAGATACTGACCAGTTCCCGAGAAAGCGGGATGCTCCTCAAAATTTCATAATCTCCAAGACTGACGAATGCTGCTCTAGGTGAAAGGCAATAACACAATTTGCTACAGCACAAAGATTTTGATTTAAAAAACCCCCAAAACAGAAATACAAATGTTTCTTCACAAAAGAACTGGCACACTGGCTACTTCGGACACTTGGAATATCTTCAGCCTGTTGACTCCCTCCATGCACCATTCTCCAAGGTAAGCAGCTTGGTCTAATCTGCCTACTTCTCCCCTTGCAGATGAAAAACTTTAGAGGGAGGCATTATTTTCCAAGAGTCATACAACACTGAAAAAATGCTAATTTCCTCTTTTTGGCTGAAAACACTAAAAGTCAGATACTACTGCAACAGATCCAGGTCACTAGCAATGTGTGAATCAACGTTGTCAACAGTGGTTCCTCCAAGAGGAAGCCTTGTGCTTCCTGCAGTGCAGGTTCAGACCATAAGAAACAGCTACCAAGTAAATCTGGAGAAAAAAAAATTTACGAAGTATTTTCAACTGGAAAATAAAACCGGTTTAAATGTTTCACAGGACGATGTTGCAGGCCAGAGGCCTCGAAATAAGTTTCTTTAAGCAACTGAATAGAGGAGAATACCTTTATTAGTCCATCTCATCTCCATCTCCATCTCAAAAGTTGCAGCTTAAGCTCAACCCTTCTTAAATAGTAATCCACACAGGAAACCAGAGGAAACCAGGTTTGCATGGTCTATGTGCTTATTTTTCAGTCCACCAACAAATCACATTATTTATAAAAATGAATCTGGTCTTTTATATAACAGATGAACTTTTGGTTTTTGCCATTAGCTGGGTTGTGAGTGGTACTCCTGGAAAAGCATAAAAAAAGGCTGGAAGAAGAGGAATCAAACAAAGCATTCCTCCAGCATTTGCTGTAGGAGAAACTTTTGCTGCTTCTTTGTACTTCAAGCTTAATACAAGTAGGATGTTTTTTGCCCTTAATCAGTCAGATACCTTGATCTTACTGTATCTTCCCAGTAAAGCTGTAATTTCAGGTGTGCAGGCAGATGACTATGAGTGGAACAGGTGTTCAGAGAGTTGAACTTTTTTACAGCAGTTCACAAAAGTGGATCAGATTTCTAAAAGCCACCCTGCGGGCTCCGCCATTTCCTTCCATGACATGTGTGGTAGGCTTAATCTTGTCAGCCACCTAAAATACGGGCATGGAGTCTTAGCCTGGCACACAGCCTCCAGTCAAAAGATAAAAACCATCACACCTCCAGGTAGCAGCTCAACCTCTCCCTCCTAAAAGAGGCACCCTGGAGATGCTGCTCCTTCCACTAGCTAGAGAGGGACTCAAGACAATGAAACAAACCCTTAAGCTGGAGGGAAGGGACACCACCCTTAAAGTCCCCAAACCAGAGTGTTTTAAAAGCTCTGGTCTGTTACGCTGGTGCTTAACCAGGAGCTGAGTTCCTCCAGAAGCCACGTCCTGGCTGCAGGGACAGACATTTAAACACATAGTGGGTCATGGGTCTTTGGTATGTGTTCTCCTTCTACACAGCCACTCACAAGTGTTGTGCTAATCTTTACCATCCTTAATGGCATTAATGACAGACAACACAAAGTACTCAGCTAAGCATGATTCGTTATTCACTGTGGCCATCTTACTGTTATGACATGGTTTCCTGTCGGAAAGGGGCTGCCCTTGGATGAAGCTCCAGTAGGATCAGTATCAAGGGTGTCAGGTTCTGAAGCGAGGGATGCCTTTAAAAACAAAGCAGCAGAAATGTAGGTTTTTATTCCGAACACTGTTTAAGAAGAGTAATTCCCTCCCTCTCAGGTTAGTATACAAATGCCTGGTCCTCTCGTTATATCTGGTTGCACAAGGAAAGCAAACAAAATTGCAGTTCTTGCTGTTCCTCATTTTTGATGAACACACCGTATATTTGAACAGTTGAAATGGCCAGTTCAAGAATAAGAAGTAGTAACACTACTATCAAGAGAAAAATCCTGGTTATTTGTACACAGATTAGTCCTGTGGTCAAAACATCAGGACCGTACAGCACACCTGAGTGTACTAATTCCATCTCATCTCCCACACATACAAAAAGCAGAGACTTTTTTCCTACATTCTTTAAACAGATGAAAGATTCTGCCATCTTGTGGGAGACAGAGAAATCATAACTGTTTGTAGGGTAACAACAGCAGAACAGCATGAAACAGAAATTTGTTCTCTTTTTTCACTTGTTTCACTATTCATTAAATGAACAGACATTAGCAGCTAGTATATTTCAAATAGCCCACAAAATAACAATTAATTTTAACCTAATGAAGGAACCTGAGCAAAGCGGTTGATTTTTAAGATACTGACTTCACCAGAAGCTGCTCAGAAGCTAAAAAGGTACAGCAACTAGCAATTCTGATATTTTTTCCCTGATGATCTGATAATGTGAAATATGTAAAGAATTATTTAAATTCTCTCACATCTGTTAAAATACAAAAATTAGATACAGATAATTCTTTCATAAAATAAAAGGTAAAATGACACAGAATTTTATCCATAATTAACCTTTTAAAAAATGTTAAACTAGCTTTCATATGTGGATTGTGGAACACAATCCTCTACAAATAACTCTATAGCATAGTTTTACAAAATCAGTAGATTAATTTATCATTAATTTGTCTTTGGCTGATACAGGTTGTATCCATATTCCTGGCAATTTAATAGACATACAACATTGCTTGCTCTACCCTACCTTAATTCGACAAGGTGAATGCTGGAGTAAAAACTATTAATTTAAGCAATTATAAATGCCAGTTTAAGAGAACACGAGCTGAAAAAAAATGATAGACCAGTTTCACCTCAAAGTAATTTTGTAGAGGCTCTCCTCCCACTCCACCTTTCCCAGCAGGTGGAAACCAAAACAGCAGCTAAAAAACATATATCACAAAACTGTACGTGATCACCACTGCTCTTGGGAACCTCTGAAGCTCAACGGAGTGGCTTCTGCTAGGAAACACTAGGCTTGAGGTGGAGCAGCCCGAGAGACACACTTATCCCTTGGCACTGTAAACTTCCATCAGGGGAGTTACTTTGAGCTCTTCTCTCACAAGCAAAAATTACCTCAGAGAAACAAGCTCATCTAGTTTATATGTCTTTGTAATAACTGTAGTGAACTTCTCTAGTAAACATAACACAATGTCATAAGAAAGCTTCTTGGGATAAGTACAACTGCATTCGCGCTTACATAACTGCTTACTAAGACCATTATTTTCCTTTACAAATCAGTCGGTTAAGTGAATATTTTGTTAAGAACTTTGAACATAAAGATCTGAAAACAAGCCTACAATAAGAACGAATTCAACCATTTAATGTCACTATAACTTCTTTATAATGTAGTTTGAGAAGCATCTGAAAAGCTAAGGCAAGCCTAGATCTAGATCTCAAATTCCCCAACTCCAATTGATTTGATTTAATGATAACAACAAGAGAACACACTCTACACCAACAAACAACTCGTTTACCTCTGCTACTCTGTCTCCTGCTTGTACCCCAGCCAAGTCTGCTGGACCATCTTTTGGCAGCCGTGCAATCATGATCCCCTGGTAACACAAAAGACAGGTTTCAGACCTGACATAGTTTCTTCCATTGTTCTTAGATGTAACAAGCAAATGGGAAGTAATTAATCTTCAAGACTTTTTGTTCTGCTGCCTCTATTAAAATAAAAAACTAAGTGTCTCAGCACATTAGCAAGGAAATAAAAGTCTCCATGGCTGACACATACCACAATGAACAAAAGTCATTAATTGTTTACACTGCGCCATGGGGGACAGACCAGTAAACAAGGATTTATTTAAACAATAATCAAGTGGGATGTGAGAAATATTTCTTTCAAATCAAGTTAGCTCCTGGGAATGAGCAAATGGGATGGGAGAGGCATGTGAATTACCAAGGGATTGACCCCAAATTGAGGTGGAAAATAGAAACTAGCCAACAGTGTTTCAGCCATCAGGTTGTCTTTGGAAAGTCATTGGTTTACATCAGGTTTTCTCTCCGAAATCATCCCTCCAGGAGCTTTCCTATCAAAATCTAGTGCTGGTTTCTGCTTTAGGAAATAAGTTACCCATGTTTCCCCTCGTTAGCCTTATAATGAAGACCGTGATGTAACATTAAGGACAACCTCAAAAAGAAAACAGCAAAACACAATATTTCAAAGAACTGCTCATTAGTCTCTTTCTAACGATTACTAGATAAATTTTGAGTAATGAAATGCACCTCATCATTGTCTTTACATGGAGATGAGCCCTTTCCACCAGCAATGCTAATACCAAGACTCCCCATTTGACTGCACACAGTAATGGTTATCTGGAAAAGAATGACAATGGGTAAGTGGGCTGATTAGCAGAAACACTGCCTATTAGTTACATGAGCAACGAAAATCTACATCCCACCCTGAACACCAGCCCCTGTAGAGTTCAGCCAAGAGAAAAATGGTGCTATTCTTCAACACTGCCACATGCAAGACTAGTCTTTACTCTTCAACAACACCAGGAATGCATTATTTCCCCAGGTTTGAGAGTCACGCACAAACCGTATAAGGCTCTTTATAAGGCTGCTGATCAAACCAGTTTCATAAAACCCACCAATTTACTGAGCATT
This sequence comes from Pterocles gutturalis, assembly GCF_000699245.1. Classification (NCBI taxonomy): domain Eukaryota; kingdom Metazoa; phylum Chordata; class Aves; order Pterocliformes; family Pteroclidae; genus Pterocles; species Pterocles gutturalis. The sequence continues at coordinate 43,128 of NW_010112406.1, read as the reverse complement.
CATTATGGCAACAATGCCAGTACACAGGAGGAGTGAAAAGTAAACATTTTTTGATAAGTTTATGAAAAACCTCTGCTTTGAAACCTCATCTACAGTCTGATTTGCTTACTCTCAACTCTTTTGAGAACAGATAACTGAATTTGAGCACTATTACAGTAATTTCCTTTTCTTTAAACAGGCTTTTTTTTTTTTTTCTTTAGTATATAATATGCTTGGTAATAAATAATAATTGTGCTAATTGCTAAAACAACAATCACATTAAATCTAAGGAACACCTTGCCACAGTGTAGTTGAATCTGAATTTTCATTGATTTGGTTCATATCTTTGAGACACTTCAGGCCTGAATAACTTGTTACATTTTATAATTAAGACTATTTAAAGACAGCTACATTTTTAAATTTGACAAACGTACAGTTACTCTTGCATGTATAACATACTCATCTGAAATTCCTAATTTTCAAAAGGCATTAAAATACCCTATTAGTCAAATGAAAACCACCCTGCCAAATGTCGCTTAGACTTAGCATTACCCACATGCTGGAGACTTCACAAGGCCGTGACTACCAGCAGCACTTTGGTGACAGGTCCCAGCACGGATGCCACACTGGCAGAGCTGTGACCCTGCTGATGCAGTGCAATTCTGCATCTCCGCTATTGCCAGAGCAAGGCTGATGAGCCACGGCTGTTTGCCCCGAAGCCCCCTCCCTCCTGCCCCCCGGGCAGGCAGCAGAGCAGAGGTGTGATCTGTACTGGGCCATCCCTGGGAGCCAGCCCATAGGGCACGTTTCCTCCTCGTGTGCTCCTGTATGCCAAGATGGGATATATCCTTTGAGTTCAGAGAATAGCTTTCTCCATAAAACTCGGCCCACATCTTGCAGTTCTTATTGATAAATTTCCACCTGAACATTCCCATCCCTCTTCACAGGAGAGAGGCTTTCTCATGCTGTGAGGGTAAGGCCAAACCACGGACCAAGTGAAGACTTAGCTAAGTGCCTGCCTGCACACACCCTTGGCTTGACCTTACAATAATCTGAAGCTGGATATGCAAAATGAGACAGTATCAAGTGTCTACAAAGAAAGGTTTTGTTTTGGGGTTTTTTTTAAACAGAAAACTCTTTTTCCATATGAGCCACTGGGAGCAAGGACAAACCTCAGCTTACATTCTGTGAAAGATATGTCTCCTATCCACCATGCACTGTCCCCGCTTCTTTGCATCTTTTACAAACTGCCTCACCCAAGAAGCGCACGACGCACAGACCCCCCCAGCCACGAGCCCAGCCCACGCAGCAGTTCAATACCTTCAGTGGGGGCTGCGGTGCATCCACCACCCTGGATTCCTCCGGGAACCAGCCGCTCTCCCGGGGCAAGGTGCCTGCTGCCGAGACAGGTGGCTGCACCTTAGGATTAGTCCCTGGAAGAGCCTTCCCTTTCATTGCCGACTTGTGCTTTTCTTGAAGAGCTGGTCTAGTATTTCTTTGATCTCTGATGCTACTGTCGGTATCAAAAAGGCTGCCAGAAAACTTGGAAATAGGTTCCTAGGGGTTAGAGACAAAAAAGGTAAACACAGCAACAGCAAGGAGAATACCTATCTGACACCCAGACCCTACCCGCGGTAAATTGGATTTGTTCCTCTTTATCACATTGCTGTACATTAGGACTTGTTTCACTGAGGACAAAACAGCAACTTTAAAGCAAATGTACAAGTATTTTTTTTTTTTTTTTTACCATTATTTCTCTGGGCATAGTTTTCTCTCAATGTAGGGGTGGAAACTGTGGGAAGAGGGAGAGGACTGGTATTCATACAGCCTTTCTCGAGATCTCCTGGCACACACAAGCACATATATAGCACGCATACACCCAACCAAATCCTGCGATGCCCTAAGAAAAGGATGGGGAATGGGAATGAGACTAGACTAGACTCCTCTGGCAGCTCAGGAGCACTGAAACCACTGTCCCAGAGCAAGGACCTGCACACGAGGCAAAGGAAAGGGCTTTCCATACAGAAAAGAAACATTCCTCACGCTCCTCAAGGCTCACTTTCTGTTTTCAGGAACACAGGTGTGAGAGGGAAGGCAAGCCCTGACCTTGCATCTATTTCTCTAAGAGAAGATCTTGTTTAAGTAATTGGATTGACTTTATTTAGCTGCAAATGGCAATGAGTGGAGACCTGCAAACTTAGTGATTTAGGGGTCCACTGCAAGTGGAGTCTCAAGGTGAGGCACCCCGAGGCCTGCCTTGACACCTGGCTGTAGCTGTACTTGCCCTGAGATGGAGTGAGGAGCTGACAGTGTCACCCTATGCTTAGCTAAACCACAAGGGCTTGAAAAGAGAAATACACAATTAAAACACATCCACCAAACCAAAGCTCAGACAAGTTTGACTCCAAAACACAATATTTTTCCAGTTATCAGTTATGCTTGGCAGGGTGGTTAAATGAAATTCAGCCATGTCCAAATTCTGTTCACATTTTATGGATGCTTTATTTATATTTAGCTGATTTTTGCTCCTTAATTAGATGGGTAAGGTTGAATCAGATTTTCATATTACCATAATCCCCATATCTTCTGTCGGCAGTCAAACGATGCAGCAAAGGTCAACACCTTTGAAAATAAAACCCATAAATTTCTTCCTAAACTTGTAAGTTTAATACCAGAAACAAAATCAGTGGAATTACTATGAACAGCTGTGCAGAAACTTCACTGGACACTTTATTTTCCAAACTACATTGGCACTTTCCCACAATCCCCTTTCGGTTGGGATGGCAGGAAGCATTGCCAACCCTGAGGAAAGCACGGCGTGATTGTTCCCCATTTTCACTTAAAAAACAAAATTAATTTGTTTAGCTTTAACTCACCTAAAACTTCCATTATCTTTTTCTTTCTTGTGGGAGATTCCTCTTTTAACCGCCCTGGGCTGACTAACACAGACCCATCAGCAACGCTGCAGTGCCATGGGTGCTGGGGAGAAAGGCCAGAAGCAAGGGCTGGGAGGGGGCAACCAGCAGCAGTCAGGGGCTAGGAAGGGAGCAGAGGTCCTGTCACAGGAGCAGGAGCCCCAATTCCTCCTGCAACTCCCAGCAAACATCTGGAGGAGACACTTGAAAGGGAAAGGCTGTGAGAATGCAGTCACCTCCTACACAACCTCCTCTTCCCAGGCTACAACCGAGAAGACAGCCAAGCTGCCGCCCAGGTGACAGACACCTGGTGGGTGCAGGCTAGAGAAACTGCAGCATCCAGGGTTTCCCAGACATCAGCACTCTGGAAGAGCACTACCCAAAACTAAACATGCAGTGGAGTAGCACTGCAGCCCCACTTTTCTGTCCTCCAGCCCTTGGGAGACATTGAGCTTCAAGGGCTGCTAACGCCCTGCTTACCTGAAAGAGATGGAGGGATGTTGGTAACCCAGGATATAAGTAGGAGTAAAATGAAAAACATATGGATCTCTTTGCTTAGGTTATTTGTCCTAACCTGCAAGTTGCACTGTACTGTTGGGGGTTGGATGGATTGTTTAATTGCAAGCAAAGTAAAGGAATAAAATGTGATTCTGAACCCTCTGCACAAGCAAGGGCGTGCCAGCACAGGCAGGGCAGCCTCCCACTGACACAATGCGCTCAGCAGCATAGCACTGTGAGCACGTTGTAGTTTCTTGACAGACACACAACATTGTCCCTTCTGACTTCAGGGAGACTACCTACATCCTCATCAGGATCTTCCAGTTCCTCCGCTTCTTGCTCGGGACTGATCCTTCCTTCCCTCCATTTTCCATTAGCAGAGCTGAATTTGTACAGGTTACCACCATGAAAATTTTCCTTTCCTTTCAATGAGGCCCAGCGAGAGCCCTGGGAGCTCCAGTTATGGCCACTGTACAGTTTAGGTGACTTGGGATGCCACTTAATAGAGTCCTGAGAGGAAGATGACAAAAAAAAAAAAAGGCAATAAATAGATTTTAAGAAGGTGATTGAACTACATATACGGAGAAATTGCCTGCCAGGTTCTGCAAGGTATTTTAGTATTGCGTAAATACCAGCTTTACCCTTTTTACCTTGAGAGGTACCTTTAGTCCCAGAGACACATTTTGCCAGTTAAAGAGCAATACTGGTCATACAAAGAGCAAGCGAAGGCTGCTGAAATTAGTGGAGACCTTCAGCAATTTACACGAGTGTGGAAACAAGCCCACCTTCAGCATTGTGAAGAAAAATTAAATGATCAACAGTCTTCAATAACGCTATACTCTGTACTACTCAAAACAAACAAGAGTGCTTAGACCTTTAGTGACCATTTCATCTCACATCCAGAGTTACAAAACCTATCAAGTCCCCTTCCGTTTTTCGCTATTCTTTAAACAAATGTTCCGTTTGTTGAATGGTCCCAGTAGAAAGTACAATACTAAATTGATGTGTTAAGGTTTGCTGATTTTCAAAGTGATTATAGTCCAGTTTTCCCAAAACGTCCATTAATTATCTACGTCCAAAAACCACCACCTCTCTTCTTCATACACAGAAGTTCATGCATGACAAGTTGTGTCAAGGTTGCCTATATACCTTTATTTCACTGAACTTCAGAAGTCATTTTTCAAAGTAACCTTCATCTTTCTTTCATGCTTTATTTGAATCTTGCCTTTAAATTTCCTTATGGTGACAAATCCAACTGCAGAAAGCAGCCTGACACCATATCAATAGATGCATTAATTCATACGCTCCAACAAGGCAAAGAAATGGAGAACACAAGCTAATGAAAAAAATTATCAACAAGCTTATGGTGGGGCAATCAGAAATATACAGTGACTTCCACATTGTTTAAACAGATGTTTGATTCAGATTTAACAATTCTTTAAGCTTCTGTTTCTCCCTTTTCAATGCAAAATGGTTATGTTCACACACATACAGATTTCTTGCTGTTATCAGCACCCCAGATGTCACCATCTCTCTTAGATCTAAGGATAAGAAAAGGAGATAGGACAAGGCTGTTGATGCTGGACATACTGATTCATCTTCAGCTGCTGAAGGAGCTCCTCTTGGGATTCTTCATTTGCTTTTGGTTTTAGTACATCTGAAAAGACTAGGAAATGGACAAGGACAATATCTCAGTGTCTCATTAGATTACATAACTTTCAGTGAGTCTTGAAAAGATCATAGCCCTAACAGGATTATTTGCATTGAACATAGAACACATGATTGGCCTCTATAGGAAATTTGCTGTTTTGACTGCACTGAGACTCAGCAATATCACTGTTCACCGATAAATAGCCAGGATTTCCCGTTATTCTAAAACACATCGCTCGGGACGCTCAAGCTGATTGTTGATTTAGTTCATCAGTGAATTGAATGCAAAAGCAGCACAATCATGACACAGCAGTGGCTCCCATTCCTCCCGACAACTGAAAATGCAAGGCAGGATATCTCCTTGTTGTTTACACTTGCCTAGAATAAGGAAACACAGATTACTCTTGAACAGCAGCTTTGTTTCCTATGAATATTAACTAAGTGGATAGCAATTCTAGTCAGATCGGGAAATAGCATCCCAACTGAATTGTTTGCTATTGTTTTGGTCTGTTTTACTTCAGAATAGCTAAGGTGACACCTCAATACGTCCTGGGTATTTCCAGAAACAGTTTAAATCCTTGTCAACTTTTAAGCTCATTAGGAAGTCATAAAGAAATTTCACTCTAAAAATAAACACAGGTACAGTGAAGCATTTAACTTCTTCCTAGGGAATGTCTCATCCTTGTTTAACTGTGATCCCTAATCCTAAACAACAGCCTCTCAAACCCAGCCTGACAAATTCTGTAAGACCAGTAAAAGGCTATTCTCTCAAGGTAACAGATATCAATTTCAAATTAAGCTTATGCTGACAATCACTTCACCGTCCTAGACATACACTCAACTGCCGTGGTAGCATCCCATACGCATATGAAGAGTGAGATGATGTCCATCAGTAGATTGTACATCCCTATGACCCTCGGAGCTGAGCTGGGACAGCAGAGCTGCAGGGCACCCCTGCTCCCCACCTGTCTTCTCCTACAGCAGGATGCTTTTCCTCATGTTGACATACAGCTATAAGGGAAAACCAGTGTCTGTTTCACAGCTCACATCTTCTGGAACCTAAGAGATTTTAGTCTTCAATTTATTCTTGATCTACAGAACTTTAAAGTAAAATAGAAACAAAAAGACAGTTCTGGGTAAGAGCTGCTCACATTATCACTACACCATGGGTGGCATTACCTTTATGAAAGCAGTTTCACAGTTTGGTTATCTCAATGGCAAAAGACTGAATGGAACAACCAGAAATGTCTTTTAGCCTACATTTGCACATACGTGTTGTAAGCAAAACAGCCCGTGGATTATGCTTTTGTGCAATAAAATGGAGAAACAAAGCCAATCAATACTGCTGCTGCGAGCACAGGTTATCACTATTTGGAAAACAAATCTGAATCCTCAATAATTTTTTACAACTCAATCCTTTTTGATGAAAGAAAAGGGGGGTGGAAATAAGAAGATAGTGGACTTCCAATCTACAGTTCAGTAGCACTATAAGGTGAAGAACAGACACCATCCAGAGATAGAAGGTACAGCTCTGTTGTATGCTGTGCTTTAATGCAAAGCAACCACACGGTACTTTTGATATTTTTTCCCAAAAAAAGCCTCACCCAACTCATTATTAATGTATTAATTAACATGTATTAATGTAATAATGAAATTTATTACCGAAAATTATGTTAGATGGGCAATCAGCTCTCAAGGTGGAAAATGCAACAATTCAGCTAACAGATAGCTTTATTTTTGGAGCACAAATCTACTATCTTAAAAAACCTTCACTGATTTTTGAGCTCATTCTCATTAGATTCAATACTACAGGACGAGGCTTTGAGACAAAAGAGTCTACTGGCAAATATCCTAACATTAAGAGAGAAAAATCAGTTCTCCTTACAGAACTTTACAGATGATAATTGGTCTTCTTACTACCTATGTAAGGTAGGAAATTTTTTCTTGTGTTTTTTATACATGGGGAAGAAGCTGAGACCCAGAAAGATTAAAAAGTTCACTGTTTTAAGTCATTAGTAGCAAACACAGAGTATTTTCACTTTCTCTTTCAAATATTTGGAGTAAAACAAAGGAAAAAGGGGAATTCAGTATTTAGGACTTTAAGCTTCTTGGATCTTTGGACTGTGGAATGCTGATTTTTTATAAATACAGAAGAAATGTTTGGGGGAAAACTATTTATCAGCCTCAGCGGTTGTTAAGTTCCATGGAAATACATTTTTCATCTCCCTTCAATAGTAATGATACTAACTGATTGGTAACAGATCATTTTCCTCCAGTATGTCACCAGCAAGTCAGGTGGGCTCCCTTTTTACCTCCTTTCAACAAGTTTTTCATGTTTTCAAATGTTTATGTTCTGTTCTTCAGAACATAAATACTCCTCTGTATCATAACCCTGTATGTTAAGAGGACAAATTGTTCTCACACAGTACAAGGTGTCTGTTCCGATAAGATCTTGCTAATAAATTCTCTAGAGAATGAATTTCCTCTAGGCAACAAAGGTGTGCAAATGCCTATCACCCTAAATCATTCTGGCAAATGAAAAAGAATGCAAAACACCCTAACATTAAAAGCGAAGACATGAAAACCACCCACATTTCTGAAGTATCATACTGAAACCGTACAGTGACAATGGAACTGCATGCTTACAGCAACAGCCCGGTCACCACTGGCAAGCAGAAGCCAGTGTTTTCAGTTACCTACAATATTTCAATGGCAATACACCTGCTACTATAATTCAACTCCAACCCCTAAACATACATTATCCCCATTGAACAAAAAAAAAAAGATTTGCTTAAATAGCTTAATTAGTAAATACAGGGAAGAAAATGCCTTTAAAGATGTATTTCCTAGAATATAAACTCTTTCCTTGTAAGTACAACTATACATAATATATTCTACTAATTGAAAACTATTTCAGACTCAAATATTTAAGAATGAAAGCTAAACAAAATGCTGCTGAAACAACGGCATCTTTGAATGCGCTTTGGCTGTAGAAAAGGCAACATAAAAGCTGCTGGAACAGATTATTGAAGCAAGCCTTCCACAGGGAAACTTTGCTAGCAGTAAACACACAACTCAATTTTAAACTTAGATATTCAAATATTAACTAGCCAGATAAGATTTTTTTAATTTCCTGAGGACACCATTTAAAAAAAAAATAAATTGCTGTAGGTTATCCTAAAAACATCCACTATGCAAATGCTCTTCAGATCAGAATTGCAGTTTGCTCCCCTACTGAATGGAAGAAAATCATGAGCAATATTCACATAACCACTCTTTTTGTTAGTCAGTTTAGATATTAGTTTGGTTTTAAGTTGCTTATTGGAAGTCCATGATGTCATCAACAAACTATAGAGAGATTCACTCATGTTTATAATCATGTAGTGACCGCTTATTCTTCCAGAAACACTCTTATCAAGTCATTTGAAAAACTGAAGTAATTCTATTTTCAGGAGTCATGGCAAAGAACGGCAGTGAACCCTCCATTAACAAAAGGTCTAGACATTTCTGATAACGAGTATGCTTCAGCCTCAGCGGGAGGTAGACATCTACAGTGAACCAAGATAGGATCAACCGATGTACTGAAGAACATACTTTAAAAAAACCAAATTACTGGTGTCACTACTTTTCAAAAGCTGAATTCATGAGCAGCAAGTAGTGAAACCTGTTGAGTAGCTAATTAGCTAAAAACGGTTCACCCAGCACTAGTAAAGCACTAATATTAAACAAGAAGCAGGCTGATCAGCTTGTCCCGGACACAAACAAGTCACTTGCTGGAAAGGACAGCAGTATGTAAGTTTCCAGTACTCACTTTCCCACAATATGATCATTATCAAAAATATGCAATGCAAGCCAGAAGAATAATCTCAACACATACATTGTACGGACACTGTGGAAAAAGTCTGGAGCAACACATAGGGGATGGAAAAATTTGTTGCTACATTAACTACACTAGAAATGGTAGAAAGAGAGTGCTTTTTTTTTCTCTCTCTCTCTACTCTTGTAAGAATATGGAATGGTGACTTTCAATAAAGAGAACTCACACACAGTAACTGACAGGTTAATATTAAATCCACTGCGCCACTCTGGTCAATTAGTTTTCCCCAATTACCTGTTTAGCTAATAAAGCGGCATACCAGTATTGCAGTGTTTTTCTTTGCATTACACCCACATCCCAGAAGACTTACAAAGCAACCGAAAAAGTAGCAGAGAAAAAAAGAAAAGTCATACTTACAAAATTATATTCACTATTCAGGCTCCTCAAAGTGTCAGTAAGAGAAAAGGAGCCAAACAGAGACCAGGAAGGGAGGGCTCATGCTCTCAAGAACACACACTGCTTCAGCATAACAAACATCATCAGCTATTTCTGGCTATAAAATACAGTTAAAATTGCCTGGAATCTTAACGACACTGTTGGGAAGGCAAGTGTACCTAAACGACTTTATAAAATGGCAGGCATACGGACCTTCCAAGAGATCAGAGGGACTACTGGGGTCTAGGCTGCTGCAGGTTTGACAGGGTGGAAGGACATGCAAGTCACCCTTTCATGACTAAGCCACTGTGAACCTGACATTTAAAGTTTGGGGGAGAGAGAGGGTAGCCGTTTGTCAGTGTTTGCACAGGGAATATCCAAGCATGCTTTCAGCCATGAAAAGAAATGACACTTCAGCTGCTATTATTCCACACTACCAGCAGCTGTTGTCACACCTCAAGTTTTTACTAGCCTTGAAAAATGCACTTACTGCCAGACCCAAACATCCTACACTAAATTGTTTTTTGAACCACCTGCAGCAGAGCAGAGCCTCACATTGCCTCACCCAAGGAGCATAAACAAAAGACATTAACGACATACAACACTCTAGAGTGTTAGTGTAGAAAACTGAAAAATACACCTCGCCTTTCAGATCTCATGCGGATATTAAGGAAACATAATGAAAATACAGACTTTAATTACGCAGATTCACAAAGTGTAGACAGATTTCTAATTGCATTGAAAGGTGAGGAACACCAACGCTCCTTTGGAGATAGTAGCAGGATGGTCTGATGATGGACTTCAGCTCCTCTAACCTTTTGTCAAATGACAAGACACTATTAAAAAAAGTAAAAATCACTTGACTGCTGCCCCGTTACTTCATGTCAAAGCCAAAGTAGCAAGTAGGGCCTGTTTTCTGGCTAGCTTCTGGGCTGCAGTGCAGTCTCCACAAGCAACTGCCCAGTGACAAAGCATCTACCAAAAACCTCTAACAAGATTTACTACTTCTTCTGACTTCAGCACGAGGGAGTAAGTGCACACGGGCGCTTAATTATTTTCATTTGATGGCACATTAGGCAAGGTCCAAACCCAGGCTTTACACATTCATTCCATCTTGCCGATGGAGCTCTCCTGTTTATATCTGGAGCAGATGCTAAAACAAAACAAACCATAGCCTCCAAATTAAAAACTGCCATCACAGAGGATAGAGTCTTGCTGCCTTTGACTTTGGTCTGTCTTTTTTAGGAACTCATTTTCATCTCAACTGGGTTTGCCAAGGTTTACTTGGACGCTGGGTACAGAGCTTCCTACATTTTTAAACTTTTGTTGTATCAGTTCCAGTAAGTACTTTAAAATGAAACTTCTGCCCAAGGTTGGAGTCAATTGTACCAAAACCTCATTTTCCTTCTGTGTTGTTTTTGTTTGGTGGGTTGATTGGGTTTTTTGTTTGTGTGGTTTTTGTTTTGGTTTGGGGTTTTTTTTGTTGTTTGGGTTTTTTTGTTTTGTTTGTTGTTGTTGTTTTTCAAGAGCAGCTCACCAAGACCTGGCAGAAATCTGCCTTGGGAAGAATGAAATTGCACTACCCATGAACTAACCTAACACCAATCAACCTGCAGCCACTCCTGCAAAGAGACCATGCCTAGAAGCTTAAATGAGGAATCTTCAGCATGAGAAGAAAACATAAAAATTAACATATTTTGCCAGGTTAATTTGAATATTTGCAGATGGCTTGCAATACCTACTTGTTCAATATCAAAAGGAAAGCAGTGCTTTTTGAAAAGCTTCAAAAAAGAGTTAAATTACAAAAATTATCAAACATTGCCATTATTAATTTTAACACAGAAGTTATTATAACTTCCCTCATCTCCTCCTTTCCCATCTTTTCCCAGAAACCCTCATCCAACCAATGCTTACTGGAGGAAATGTTCAGCAGAAGCAGGGGTGTCGTTAGCCATACATGAAGTGTCGGGTCTTTTATTTAGTTGAAATTTGGGTTCATTGCATTAGCTCACACTAAATAAATCATATCTTTGCTCTGAACTCAAGACTGCTTAAGTCCCTGCACTGAACAAGTCTTAGTTTGTGGCACATACAGAACCCAGAGACACCAAAACCAATATTTATCAGCCTTTTGCAAAATTGTTATTTACTGAATTCAGCTCAGTTAATACTTACCTTTATAAACAAACCAGAACCCACAGATTTAATAAAACCTTGAAATCAGCATTGGACCACTGGAAGTGCAACACAGTAACAATGATAGTAAATTCCAGTATTAATTCATACATACTTTAATTGCTATTTTAATGACACAATAAATCTACTGAAGCTTTCAAAGATTTTTTTATTATGGTTTTATATATTTATATAAAACCACCAAAGCACTTTAAAGAATCATGCTTTCTTGTGTAATACATAAAACTAATTTCATACTGTGCTTCTGAAAGTCTATCGTGCTGTTTTTTCAAGTTCTTTTACAGATGGCACATTTAGAAAAAACGACGGAAGCATGAATTTCTAGTGACTGCAATGCAACACAGCATCCAAAACAAGATGTTTCATTACAACTAAGTTAAAGTGTGAGTGCATTATGTAATAAACAATAGCAGTTTGGTCATTTTAATCTTAATTCTCTTTACAACAAAACTAACATTTGTGCTTTACAACCTAAAATCCCTTGATATAAACATAAGTTCTCTGCCATAAAAACCCCAACAAATTGCTGTCCAAGAAGAAAAACATATCTAAAACAGGAGACCAAGTTTGAATCTACTCACCTCAATAATTGCTATATTTAAGACTAATGTGACATACAAGACAAATAAGGCACAACGAGTGGTACAAATGAACTAATACAGTCGTCCGTGAAACTTGTTCTCTTCCACAAATACCAAAATACGTACCGCTCAAGATAAATTTTCTCTTAAAAATGAAATACATCATTTTGTTATGAAAGTCCTATACAAAAATTTAAAATTTACACCATCTGAGCTGCCAAAAAAAATAAAAAAGTGTATCAATTTTCCACAAAACTATATTTCTCACCAGAACATCCATCCACCGGGAAAAAAGATATCCCAGCAACTCTGGAAAATAAAAGCATTATTTCCCCTGTGTTTAAGACAAAAATATTGTATTCTGCATACAGTAGTGTATTATACTTTAAAAAGCCTAGCAATAAAGATTTGGAAATTATTGTTTCACTGCCTGGATGAAATAAGGCACTTTCTTCCAGTGGGCAGCACTGTTCACATGTATGAAGACGATGAAGCAGGTTCTGGTTAAAAACAAAAAGGGGCTCAGTGAGGTCCCAGAAGATGACAGGAACGTTTCAACAGCAGGGGAAGACACAGGAGGTAAAACCTGGAGATGAAACTCTACACAGAAGTGGTCACTCTGTCAATGGCATTATTGACCTCGTTTTTGTTTGAATCCAGTCCTTTAGCAGCATTCATATCATTCCGTAAATTCTCCACTGTCTTTTTCATGTTCTTTAATTCTCCAGGGTGTGGAGTGGCTCGCCTTAGAAGTGTTCTCTAAAAATAAACAGCGCAATAAGTGGTTTTGTCTTCGTCTCTTTGAAAAACAACATACACTTTCAAGGCTTTAGCATTCACATACCAAATATACGTATCAATTTTTTTCTTCTTTTTCCCCCTTTTCCTTTTGAAACTACGATGCTCTGTGTTGAATGTTATTTTTATAGCTGCTTGTTTATGAAGAAGTGAAAGAGGTTTTAAGAACTGTCTAGGAGCAAATTTTTTCATCTCTTGACCTACTAATCTGAAAGCCACTCAAGCGAAGTACAATTACAAGTTATGAAGTGAAGATTCTTTCATAAATATAGTTGGGAATTTTTTTTTCCCCAAAAAAACCCCATCCAAGTGATTTAAGATCTCATTTCAAACAAAAACCATTCAGCTGGTTTTGAAAGAATCCCACAAGATCTCTTTACAGCGTCAAATACATGTCTGTGTGGAGCTCTGTACGCCTTCCAGTCCCACCACACAGTTTGGTTCTCTTCTCAATTGAGAACAAATATCTTGAAAGGAAGAAGAGGGAGCATTTCTCTCCCATCTTAGACACGAGAACATCTAACATCATTGTGCTGAAACTTTTACAAGGAAAACCCCAGTTAGCATCCAAATTAGATACCAACAAAATACCAAGAATAATTGCACAAATATGTATCAGTACAATACATATATACATGCAATTACTTTTCAATGGCATACATGCAAACAGTACAAATTACAGCAGAAGTGATGACCCACAAATGGGTGCATTGGTCAAGACTGCTTCGGAAATCCGCCCTTCCTCCTCCCCAGGTCAATCATAAACTTCTTTTTCCCCTGAAAAGGTTCTTGCCTCAAGTCAGGCTGTAATACCATGACTGAAAGCAGTTATCATTAACACCTCAGCCCTTGTTATTGTGTGGACATTCCTGGGTTGGCACAGTTGTTAGGAAGCACCCTTCTGAACTCCCTTATCAGTCAGTGTACGAACCACACTTGTCAGAGATATTTAGTTTCTGTTCCTTTGGATTAAGTAATCATGTTATGTGAAAACTTTAATGTTCATTTCCCTACCAACCAATAATTTTTGTAGTCACTTTTTAAAGTAAGACCACGTTTCTAGTATGTTACAATCCAGACAGTGCCCTGAAGTATCTCAAGCTGAGCTCTAATGAGGACCACCAGCAAGTTTTTAGAGCATGGGAGAAGCATGCTGAAAATCTGATTGAAAGAGTCTTAATCTTCACAAAGAGCTTTAATTGTTACTGAAAGTTAGAAAAGCTAAAGATCACATTGCATTTTGATCTTCAGGACATGCAGAGCCCAAATTAATGGGGAGGTCTTATAAGTACAGTGACAGATGTTCCCACATCCTTTGTTTAAGTGGAAAACAAGCAACATTCTTGCTGTCTGTGGACAGTATGGTTGTTTCAATGCAAATGGTGGAGGAAAAAAAAAAAAAGAAGAAATAGAGAGAAAGAAAGATTGGAAACAGAAATTAGAGACAAACAATGGCAAACTTAATGGAGACACATGCCAGAGTGCTGAAATCCTAAATTAGACCCTATATACTTTCAGGCAGTAAAGCTTCACAGATGCAGAGAAAGATCTTATCTTGTTTCTGGAAAGAAAACATCCTGAGCAGACACAGGAAAGCAAAGCAAAACAAAGACTGTCCTGCATCAGAACATAAAAGTTATATTCAAAGCAGAAAAAAAAAAAAAAAAGCATTTCAAGTCAATACGCAAAGCTTTGTCAGTCAACATGAACTGTTTCTGCTACAAATGTATGCAAAAAGCACAGAGTCACAGCTGAAATATTTACACCAAGAGCGCTCAGATACTTTTCACACTTTTGTATTAAAGTCACAGTGTCTGAAGGTATCTAAAGGCTTGGATAACATACCATTTCATTATCCTCTTCATCTTTTTCATCTTCTAAGAAGCGAATTGCACTGACTCTATTCACCGCCCGCTCGTTCCATGTTTCATCTGACATTTCATTTACCAAACTCTCCAGTGCACCACATCGTGGTAGGTTATCTGTTAGAACAGCAAAACGTCACTAAAGATTCACAGTAAGTCCAAAGCATCAACACGCTATATTGTTAATATAATAATCCAACCAATCACTAATCTGGGATTTACAATCCACTATTTCTATTTTTTTTGACAGAAAACAGAACTTGCATTAATTTTCTGTTATCAAGTACACACAAAAAATAGTTTCTGTATAAATGAGAAATTTCTGTACTTGGACTGCTCCATGTTTGCGGCAGTTTTAGAGTACTGATTATATAGTACACTTGCCACTACACATGCTTTTCTTCCAGACCATGGCTTCCATCTGACATCAGCCAGTTCCCTAAACGGCATACCGTAACACAGGATCATTGCTTTTACTGACACAGGACCATTGCTTTTACTAACCTCATTGCACATCCAACAGTCTTAATACCAAGCCTTCTACCCTTTAAGCCATGAGATTCATTTGAAGAGGAGGAAATCTGATTTCTAGTAGTGAGGCCTTTAGAGAAAGTCAGCCTGCCTCAGCCACTCTTCTTGAGCTAGTTTAACCTTCTGTAAATCTAAAGAGGTTAATGCATTGACTTATTTTAATTCTTAATGTAATTTGTATTCTTAAAATCCAGAAGCTGACACAAAACAGAGCCCCTTCTACACTTCTACTGCTTTAATGGTTTCTATTTGCTCCAGCTGCATAGTACTGAAAGAGTGGAATTAACCTAGGTAAGTTTGGGTACCTACAATACAGATATCTACAGCTGAGCTTTTCTCCTCAGGCCCTCTTTGTACTCAGTGGAGAAGAATCTACGTGGCTTCTTTTAGAAGTCTGTTCTTGGATGGGATAAATTACTCTCCAGTGCTTACAGCAAAGTTTAAATATTAGCTCAGAAGAATCCCCTTAAATGTTCCCACATTGCTATAAAAGCTTGAGGACAAAAAACATCCAGAAGCTACTGGAGCAGGAAGCCAGCCAACAGTGAAAAAGCGTTTATGATTCCACCTGACCCAGAGGCAAGTTTCAGTACAAAAGGAAAAAGCAACTTATAATGCAATTCTACACTTGCTGAAGAATATAAGAAAGTTACTGTACAGCATCTTTGCTTGAAAGAAAATTACCTCGCTAAAAAGTAAAACATCTACTGCTTATTACTAGCTATACAATTATTTTTCTGGTAAAGAGATTGTAGCTGGAAAGCCAAGGCACCAACTTGCACTATATATATATGTATTTAAGATGTATAATCAATGTACACACATACGGACACCACTACTTGACTCATTGGCAAGCCTCAGAATTATGATACGATTAGGTCTTCTTCTTCCAGGTCTGTATTTTATTTATTGTAGCTGGTGTCATTGTATATTCAATAACACTCACAGCCATGTTTTTTGAAGTCTTCTGAAAACTAGCATGATTACAAAACCAAAAAAGCTTAAATATGAAAATTCAACCAGAACTTTGCTAATTTGCTCATGAGAGCTTATGAATGTTTTACAAACCTTTATGGAACAGACAACAGAGGAAACAAAGAAGTACTTCTATAACATAATGAAAAACTGACTCTAGGCACTTACCTTGGCAACCAGGCTCAGAAGGCATTTGAGGAAGTAATACACATGTTAAAATCTTTTCTCCTGTTTCAGGGTCTGTGTCAGTCTGAAACGTCAGCAAAGGTTGGGACTGGTTATCAGACAACCACAAAGCCTTCAGCTTTAAGGTAGTCAGTGAGAGGGGAAGATACGTCAGCCTAGTTCAAAAAAGAAAAGTAAGAAAGTCAGGGCAATCTCTAGGAGATTAAATAGATGGTCACGAAGTCAACTCCTAAGTATATATCCCTGATAAACAGGATTGACATTAATGCCTCTAATAGAAGGCATTGCAGTCATCATCAAACTCCAACTACTCCATTCTTTTAAAAAGAATCTGCAGTTCAACTTTATACCATAACTCTCTGTAGCTGTGAATAACAGATAAAACAATGCTGAGCTTTTTCTACTGCAGTAAAATACCTTGGAAAGCAGCTGCTTCTGCTCTGGAGCCTTATAGATACACAACTGCCAGAACAGAAACATGTTAAGTGCCTATGAGACAACTATACTGCATAAATAAAATGTCATTTGCTTTTCCTCTTTGGGTTTTTTGGGGGGTTTGTTTGTTTGTTTTCCATTTAACTTAGAATCACAACTGAACTAATTTGCTGGTTTATGCTTCAATCCACTCCTTTTTGCATTTTAGTGTCTGAAGCACATCACCTAAAATTAATGAGAAGCTGCAAGGTCAAAGTGGCATTCTTTGTTACTTGCACTGTATCTCTAAGATGCTCAATGTTAATGTTACTTGACACTAAGGCTGGTAGTTTCAGCCGAAGCTCTACCAAGTTGCCTAGACTCTCAGTTTCAATTGAGAAATATACAAACTCCAGAGGTTTTTTAAAAATCCTATCTTTTCCTCAGGGTCAAAGCAATCCAGAAACTATACTCAGGACAACACACAACTTATGCTACTTTGGGCCAAGGGAGAAGACTGCTTTGACAATCTCAACTTAACACTAACATGAACGTCATAATTAGGTTTTTGTTACTTCATTCTTAGACGTAATATCTTTTATTGTTGGAAAGAATTAAGTAAATCCAGCAAAAGAACATGATGATATAAAAATCTCTTTACCTGTTTCCAGCAACATCCAGGACATGAAGTTCAGTGGCTTGTGAAATTTCAGAGGGAATTCGAGATAATCTGTTGTCACGTACAGAAAAGACATTAAGACTGCAGCACCCCCCAATCTATATTAGAGAAGAGAGAAGGAAAAAAAAAAAAAAAAAAGGTCTGGTTTTGGTGCAGTATGATTGCATAAACAAAGGCATGCAGTACGGGTCATGTAATATGTCAGAGCGCATTCAAGTTACAATGTCTGCCAGACACTTCACCCAGAAGTACAGACTGCAAACAAGTGTTAGCTTAAAAGAAGCCTGACCTGAAGCGAGTCTGTTGCAGCAGTTTCTCTAATATATTTGGGAATAATGTACATCTTTACAAATAGGTCAGGTTCTACCTACCTTTTAGAGCCTTCTCAGCCAGGAATAGATCAGTAACCACAGATGTCACTTTGTAGACAACCCTCACAAAAAATACTAGCTTTAACTTTCAACTTCTTCTAGCCCTATGTTTTACATGCTAAATCCTTCTTTCCTCACAGTAACTTTAGACACAAGCAAGTGCGATGGGGCTTTAGGCAAGGCAAAATGTTAAATAAAGCAACCAACTCCCAACATTTACTAAGTCTGCAACAGTAATGAAGAGTTCACAAAAAGTAGAAGACTTTAGGACTAACACCTTGGATGCCCTGTTTTACCAGAAGCATCTCATATCAAGATGATTCCCATACAAACTGGCCAATTTAATATAATATCCTCTGTCTCTACCAATTTATCTAAATGTAAGCATCTGCATTCTCAAGCTAATTTTTGGGTACAAAAGATGGGATTTTTTCAGTTTTACCCTTAAAATATCTATAGTTTGCATCAAAGGTCCATGTTCTCAGAAAAATAAACCCTCAACATTTGATAAAAAAACCCCCATTCCACCTTTTTGTTCCAGGTGGCAATTACTACTCCTATAAACACCAAGATTATTAGTTTTAGCAGCCTGAAAGCTGTTTCAAGTAACTCTTTGTTCCTGTTCACAAAGGCAACTTACCTTTGTTTGCTTATCATACTGAGCTTCAAAAAGCACTGCTGTTTGCCAGTTCCAAAACTCACCATGAGAAGGGGAAAAAAAAAATGTTTCTTCTCTTACTGCAAGTATTAGAGGCAAAGTATCCCAATGCCTTTTGAAGCGTTCAAGTTAAGCAGACTTAGAACCTAACTATAGACAGCAAACCTACAGAAGGATCTTAGTTCAAAAACTAGAGGACTTATAGTCACACAAGCGTAAGAACATTCTTCTGTCACAATATAGCCAACATGTCACTACACCTTGGTCAGGAGTCCCCAGATCTGAGCTGAAACTACACGTGTGTTCCACTTAACTGTCAGTTCTGTCTTTGCAAAATCCACAATTCAGTCCAAAGCCAGTTGGATATTACAGACATATAACACAAAAGCCAAAGTAAAAATCATGTTGATTTAACCTACACTATTTACCAAGGAAAAAGCCATTTTTAAAAGGATGCAACTGTGACTTAGAAAATAAAACAAATAACCAGAGCATTTATACGCCACTCACCTTCCTTTGTATCATAACTACACTTTAACAGAAGAAAGCCGCAATTAAGATGCTCAAGGCTTCTGATTCACAAGCTGTTTACAGCACAAAGTAACAGCACAACATTCTTGACAAAACAAAATCTGGGACGGTTTCCCTTAAATCACTGCACTTTAAGATGCAGCTATTTCACAAGAGTATTAGCTTTCCTGGCTCGGCATGTATGCTAGGAGCAGCAACCCTGCTAGCCACTTTAGCTCATGAATCAAAGCCATCAGAAACTAGCACTCAAATCACGAGCAAACATTTCTTAGTGCAATAATTCTGCTATTCACTGTAAAGAGCGTATAGATTCTTAAATAATGTGCCTTGACACATTCACAGAATACAGTGCCCTACAGGGGAAAAAAAAAAAGAGAGAGACACTAAGTGTCTAATTGGTGTATCTAACATGAGGAGCTGTGAAAAGCAAGAGACACAATTAGTGAATGTTGATGAGCTGGCAAGTGATGCCCTAACTGTACACAAAGTGTTCACTTTTCCATGAATGAAGTTTGTGTTATTCAGTCTTGGAGCATGGATATCCAAACGGTTTAGCCAAACAAACAATGTAAAGCCATGCAGCCCCGATGAGACCAAAACTTCTATAATTTTGACAATGGAAAAATGCAGCAGCAGAACTGGTCAGCCTGAATCATCATGCATTTAAAGCAGTTTAATGAAAGGTAACAGTAGAACCGTGGACTTAATAATACTTACAGGGTTATCAATTTACCTGACCCATAATTTTCCAAGCGGCTAACAATTAAGAAAATACAAGAGATGTTCAATTTATTTTTCTTTACCCATACCGGACAAGAGCATGCCAACAATGGAAACAGAACATACATTCTTATACTGCCAAAGAGGGTTAGAACTCCCAAGTTATTTTAATTTCAGTTATTTTAACTTTGCTCTATCAGTCAATAGGCAATTTGTAAAAAATTGTAGGCATCTAACAAGCAGCATTGGGTGAGATATCAGAGAGAAAAAAAAACAGTTCAAAAATACCCCTAAAATTTTTGTCATTTCAAGATGGCACCCATCCAGCAGTACAGAAAGACATCAGGTCCAACGTTTGAAAACCTAAACACAAAGTGGTACCACTGAGGCAAAGTGCACACGCTAAATGGCATGCTGGAAGGAAAACATCACTGTGACCACCATGAAGTAATACGGCACCAGAATGTTGCTGATTTGGCTGACAGTCATTAACTGACAAAGAGCCATGCTTTCCAAGGGTTTGATCACATGCTTACAACAGAGTTTGCCAAACCACCGCATAGGCACCAAGTACACAGTTGAGACCACAAGCCCATGTAACAGTTAAGCACAGTTTGTTTCAAGCACAGACTTCAGTTAATGGGGTCAAGCATGTGTCTATTTCTAGGCACATGAGTAACTGTTCCAAAGACTGGAGACTTAAAGAAGTCCTCATGTTCTTCTGTAGTGAGCTAGACATCAGGAAAAGGTCTCCAATTAGTTGTGCATGCCTAAGTCATGCTCTTGAGAATTATTTCATTCTAGCAACTTTAAGGGTTATTCATTTTCATTATTAATTATTATTATGCTGTTGTTGTAAAATCTCTTCCAGTGTGTCATAACTAAAATTTTGTTTGGATTCAAAGTAAATACAGTCAAAATTTTTCTTGGCCCCAGATAAAATAGGTTAATTCTTTAATTGCAAGCACACAATACATTTAGAGGTGGAAGAAACTGTCCAATTCACTATTAGTAGCTATTATTCAGTTATTATTAACTTTAAATTGGGTAGGGAAATCTGCAAACTCACTTCAACACTCCCTGCACCACTGGTGAATAGTATGGGAAGAACACAGCAAGAGAGCTTCTCCGCCCTCTAACTCAAGACAAATTTTCCTGCATTTTTCCTTAGTGCCTTTTTTCTCTTTGAGACACACAAACACATACCTTTAAACAAATGAGCGGAAGGATGGGACAGAGTTTAAAACCCGAAACAACAAAGCAGCCCCAACTTGTAAAAAAAAAAAAAAAAAAAAAAAGTAAAAAGCACAGTTATTGCCAAAAAAACCCCTGCAATTTTACCTACTGTAGTAATAATTCTCAGCCTCAATATACCTCAGAGCCAGGAAGGACACATTACCAGATCTCTGCAGGTTGTAGAGACTCATTAACAAAAGCACATGAACTGGAAAACATTCCAAGGAGGTTATTTATGCAAGTGCCAAAATCAACACACCAGTTTCGCCAGCGTTTCAGTGCCAGGGTGGGATTTCAATACCAAAGAGTCACCAGGCAGGTCTTTCAAGTTTAAGGGGAAAAACATTTCTAACTACGAACAGGTTCAGACATTCTCGGCTCTTGATGAAGTCTGTTTCACCACTCAACTCAGTGAGAGAGGGATCAAGCTGCAAGATGAGATACTGAAGATGAAATCTGCCAGTGACTCAAGTCTTGGTCAGACATTCAGCTAGTTCCACATTTTACTTTATATATCAGCACCAGATACAGAAACCTTTGAACCAAGAAACTTTGAAGGAGTATTTGCATACAAGCTCCTCAATAATCCCAAATCAAGAAATCTTACACCAAAAGGTAGACTGGTTTTACAAGTGAGCATTGAAATAATCTGTCAACATAATGGTTTGACAGGCGGACCCAAAATCCAGCCCTGGTGAACTGCTAACAAAAAAAAAAACAAACAAACAAACAAAAAAAAAAAACCAACAACACACACACACAACCAAAAACCAACCAAAAAAACCCGAACAATCCCAAACAAACCCCAAAACCACACAAAACCACCCACACCACCACAAAAAAGGCTAGAATTCATAGATTATCTCACCAGGCTATATTAGGGCAGGCATATAATTTCTGCCATCACATCTATAAAGGCTCTCTTTGCTACAGGAACAATTCTGGAGGGAGGGACAGAGACACCAGCAGGTAGATATATTTGTTAACGTGTACTCTTCTCTATAGTAGAGTCACATTTTTTCTGTACATGTTACTGGACTATGTCTTTGTCCCTCTCCAACAGAAACCTGTAAAGGCCTGTCTCACAACCATTTCCTAATAAGGATGAAGACCACAAATGCACAGCTGTTCTAGCCATTCTGTAAGGCAGAGAAAGAACAAGAGAAAGCAAAAGGAAAAGAGGGGAAGATACTGAGCAAGCATATCCGCAGTGCATACTGGACTTCTGCATCCAACTGCTTCTCTGAAGGTGGAACCAGTGTACAAGTACTGATAGTGATTGATGTGCAAAGCTCTGAGACCCCAATCTTCACCATACTATCTCAGGAGACATCTTAAGCAACACACAGCACAAGCAGTGGTGCCAAAAATGGCTGCTGTCAGAAGCCCATGCCTAGCTTTAAATATTAATTAGTCAGTCTGAGATGAAAATAAAAGGCAAAAATGGTATACTTTCTCACTGTCAAGCAGAACCTTCCAACAGAGAGAAAAAGGGTGACACATCTTTCAGTTTTCCTTAAGTGCTCTGCCAATGCATTTTGTATTTTTTTTTACAAGTCAGTAATGATGAGAAGGAAAATGGAAATTGAACATTTCACCACAACACCAAATTGTTTCTCCTGCCATCCAAAGAGAAACTCCACACTGGATCTCTGCCATTATCAGCACCCACAGCTGCTCCTGTGGATGCTTTGCACAACAGCAAACAGCACTTGTTGTACCTGTGCATTCTGTTCACATGGAACATTGTTCTCTGAGAGCTACGAAATGGGACTCTTCACTGAATTCTCTGCATTTCAGACAGAAAACTTATACTACAGAAATGCTCACATTTGGCTTAAAGCAAAAAGCTGCTGGTTAAGAAAAATATTACACAAAGAGAATACCACTCCAGGAACAGATAAAACATGAGCAAAGAGTAGTAGATTTCTTTCTGGTTTTGAAATTAGCATTTCAGCATTGTTAGAAGGCAATCTAAAGACCTTGAGGGAAAAGTGTTTTATTACACAGCCTAGGCACAAGGAATTGAAACCGAAATTTGAAAAATTGAAACTGAAAAGTCTTGTTAGTTACACAGTAGGTTCTGCAATACACACATATTAACAGTATTTTTCAGATAAACCATTGCATCAGTGGTTTATGCTTCCTATTTGTTACCATTACTAGCTTGGAATTCAAATCTACTGATCTAGAGGGTGGATATAACCCTCCAGCTGGAGGACTGACTTCCTTTAAAAATAAAGAAATAAAAGAATTTTTAAAATCCACAGAGCAAAACATATTTTAACAAAACATTCTAGAAGTCTTATGTCAAATGTAATTTCAAAGTGTTTGGTCTAATGAGAAAGAGACATAGGTGTGGAGACCTTTACAGGAAGAAGTGGATGCCAAGGAGCTGTTTCCTCGATTTATCTGCCAAGCTCCTTGGGAACCACCCTCTCCCATCTTTCTTTCCTGGACTTTCTACAACACCCCAGCTCCCCTCATTCCAGATACCACTTTCCATTTCCTCATCACCTGCCTCCTCCAAACACAAACTCATCCTTGACTTTATCCCACCCCTTGTGCAGTTTTCCCCTCCCCTCTCTCTCATGTGCACTGATGTTCACACAGGTTCTTGTTCTTCACTTCACCCTTTGATATCCCCAACTCCTTCTCAGACTGGGCAACACTTTCCACCTCAGAAACCCATTTCTGGTTCCAAGTCTCCAGTTTCTTGTTCAGCATCAACCCCTTTACTGTCCCTCACCGAGCCGTTGACTCTGTTATACCCCCCAAGCAGACACACTCCATATTCACCCTGCTCTACCTGCTTTTGAAGCCAGGCCTCCTCTCACCTGCTTCTGTCCCTGCTCCTCCTAAGCCATACTGCTCGTCCTTGTGCACCGACTCCAATACCATGAACTTCATTAACTAAGTCCTTATACACACAAGCTATTAATGGCCAATGTGGAAGTAAACTGTATCAGTAAAACCTTACACACTATAACAAACTCAGCAATTCTTCTTAAAGATGGACTAAACAAAAAATTGTACGAATCTCAAGCATATACAGTTTAGGACACCGGTGCAATGTACTAAGATCTTTGTAAAGACATTCTTCTTAAAGATGGACTAAACAAAAAATTGTACGAATCTCAAGCATATACAGTTTAGGACACCGGTGAATGTATTAAGATCTTTTTAAAGACATGGAAAATTTTCTGCTGAATGAGCGCAAGATCAAAACTACCGTTACATCCCAACCCAGAAACATGGTTTTCCCAAGGTCCTACCTCTTGGTAGCATTTACACAACCCATTTGGGTACACCTTCTGCAATTTTCTGTTCAGAACCAGCAGCATCTCTCCAGAGAAGACACAGTCCTGCCAGAGAACTGCAGTTCTCACATCTCTTCCCTCCCTCACCTCCGGTCCCTGTCAAACATACACTTACAAGCCAACCTGTAAAGGAGCAACAAGCGCTATTGTGGAGCCCGGATTAGGTGACCGACCTATGGCAGCTCAGACCTGGGCCAGTGGAAGTTGCTGCCAGTGCTACAGCAGCATCATCTGCCCCTGCTCGATTCCTCCTCTTTAGACCATCAGCCCTCCCCCATCTCCCAGTTCCCAGCCACTCTGCTTCCTCCTCACGCCTCCTCAAGCTGTCCAAGCTCCGTAAGTAAGCGGGCCTGAGCAAAAAGTGTGCGCTCACTAGAAAGAGTTGATACTCGTCTAAGTTCCCATCCATCAGCTGCCACCTGCTCCTGAAGTGACTGAAAGTGATGAACAAAACCTACAACCTCAGAGTCACATGTTAAAAACAGACAGGAAAAGTAAGGGAGAGAACTACTTGGTCAAAAATTACAGAGAAACAGTAGTGCAAACAGAACCAATTCGCAGTCCCTGCTTCCCCTGATCTCTTTCCAGAATTTACTGCTGGACTAAATTTGTAATGCCTTTGTTGTATTGAGTTTCACAACAGAAATTCTAGCCTCATTTCATATACTGTTACGACAGACAAGAAGTTCAATAACAAACCTTCTTGTTCAACTGCAAAGACATTTTGCACTTCCAAGGCACCAAATCACGACAGCTGCTATCCAGAATTTTGTTGCTCAGATCTAATGGACAAGTTTCTGGTTGTCATCGGTTTGGGAAGAAAACCCAGTGGATCAAAGCTGCCTGCCACTTCTTGTAGGTATTTGAACTCAAGAGTTTTCTGTTTGTATGATCACATCTGCGAGAGTTAATTGCACAAAACTTACCTCTTTGGGCAAAGATGTTAATTTGTTTCTATCGGCATTCAAATTGTTCAGCTTCTTTAGTTTTCCGATGCTCTTCGGCAACGACTGTGTCGACAAAAACAAAGTAATATGCAAACAGAATTTGTAAATTCACAGAGTCAGAACAAAATTCATCTCACTTGAAAATTAATTTAATAGACTTATTTATAGATGTAATAGGTTATTTATTTAATAGAATTTATTTAATTTCATAGAATTAAGAGACTGATCCATTTTCAAAAATGGAACATAGTTAACCCTCATTACTACCAGGCAGTACAAAGGAGATCCAAGGTTTTATCTTGCAGAAAAAATGTTCAAGTTTCGAACACAAATTCACTCATGAGTTGTTTCTGCACTCAGATGACACATGCACAACAGCTGTGTGCAGAAGCATGTATGCAAAATGTCCATATTCTCCAACTTTAGGCTCCCTAAATAGCTAATTGAGAAGGAAGCTTCTAACTTAGGTGCTATGAACTGACTGCAACAGAGGCATCAGGCTTAAGCTCCTAACTCAACCAAGCACCAACCTAACTTAAGAAATGCTCAAACTTAGATTTTTATAAACATTTCTACTCCTTAAGTGTCAGTGTCATAGAATCATAGAATGGTTTGGGCTGGAAGGGACCTTGAAGACCATCTAATTCCACCCCCCCTGCCATGGGTAGGGACACCCTCCACTAGCCCAGGTTGCTCAAAGTCTCATCCAGCCTGGCCTTGAACCCCCTCCAGGGACGGGACATCCGCAGCTTCCCTGGGCAACCTGTTCCAGTGCCTCACCACCCTCACACTAAAAAATGTCTTCTGAATATCTAGTCTAAATCTACCCTCTTTCAGCTTAAATCCATTACCATCTCTATGGCCCTTCTCTGGACTCTCTCCAAGAGGCCCATGAACTTCCTGTGTTTAGGACTCCAGAGCTGGACGCAG